>NC_134098.1:30024752-30327385 GCF_000715075.1 Nicotiana tabacum
CCTGTTATCATGTCTCGAGCTTGGCTTATTTTGTCGGAGACCGGGGTATACCATGAGCCCGATTTTATCCGTATACAGATAGTCCCCTCATTTCTAAGAGAGTAAATGACGAGAAACGACATGAGCTCCTGATTCTTACTTCGATATATCGCGGCAGAAACGACAAAACATCCAAAATGTCTCGGCAGTCATGTCATAATGGCATTAAATGCATGGCTTCCGGTCGGCAGTCCGTGGACGTGAAACGTCGCGAAACTCCTATAAATACCCCCTCTTCTATCTATTTTTCACTTTACACCAAATTTTCTACCTTCGTACCTTCAGGATTTCAATATTCTCTAGCGTTTTACCTCTGTTACCCAAGGTTCTTCAGCACTTTGCAAAAACTTTTACTCATCTTCTACTCAAGCCAACAAATCTGATCTTTTAACTTTCACTCTTCTCCATCTTTTCCAAGCTTTTTCTTCTATAACAAATGGAAAAACCCTCAAAATCTGTCCCTCAGAAGGATGCTCCTTCCTCCTCGCGACCGACCACTGAGGTCGAGGAGATCGTCCCTGATATGGTTGTTGATGAACCGGCGGAAGAGCCCTCTTGAAGATGTTCATTCCCGGTAGATGTTCGGTCATCGGCGACTTTAAGGTTGAGAAGCCTTCTTCTGTACAGGGTCGGTATGAGGAGGCCTCGAGATACATCTGCTTAATTACCGAAGAGGTCCTCCCCACAGTCCGAAAAGACTACGATTGGGCCGACAAAGACATAGTGGTCCCCGACTCCGAAGAGGCCATTACCACCCTTATCCCTTTACATTGGGCCCGGTAGACCCGTCATCTTAGACTATTGATGAGGTATAACATGTGCCTTGGCAAGATTCATCCATCACTATGGAGGATCGTGATCCTACTCCGATTCTTTGTGAACAAAATCGATGGGTGCTCATTCACCGTTGATCATCTACTCTGCTTATACAGTCCCCGAATCTTCCGAGGGGGCTGATTAAGCTAGTACGTCGGGCAGCAAAGCCCTGTTCCCGAGCATCAACGAGGACTGGGATCGGGGTTGGCAAGGACATTTTGTTCAAGTGAGGACCGTCGACCTGGTACTTGCCGAGTGGAGGCTATTCCCCGGAGGTGGAACGCATCACGTAAGTATTCCCTTTAAGCGTCAATTTTATGCCTTATCCTCCCTTTTCTTATTAGTGTTTGTTATGTTGTAGCCCTTGCTCGAGTTCCGAATGCTATCCCTCGACTCAAGGAGTGGGTCGAGGGCATTATGTCACAGATGCTCTACTTCGACCGCTCATGGCACAAACTTTCAAAAGGCTGTTGGGAGGCCCTTTCCCATGGTAAGGTTTTTTTCCCGAACAAGTCGTATTGAACTTTTTCTTCTAACATCGCGTCCTTATCTCCTTTACTTTCTTTTGCATGTTTGCCTAAGAAAGTCGAGCTTAGGCCTCCAGTCGGGGACGAGGACTTTCCTGTTGAGTCTCCTGCTCCGGGGCAAGCCGGAGAGAGGAAAAGGATAAGGGCTCCGAGTTCCCCGAGCTTGGAGAAAAAGAAACCAAGGAGAAGGCTAGTGCGCAAGCCAAAGAAAAACACCATCTCCCGAGTACCAGCTTCAGACTTGCTATATCGGCTTAGGGACGAATCCAAGGGGGAAGAGACTTTTATTTTTGTGGCCTGCGAGCCGTCGCCCCTCGAAGAGCAGGAGGCCGTTGAACCAGAGACCCGCGAGGCTGATCTTCCTCAGGCCAGGGAGGTCGATGGGGAAGCCGGGGCTGAGGCTTCTCGGGATGCGGGCAGTGCCCCGAAGGAGGCACTTGGTGTGATAGACATCACTGAGTCACCCTCATTTACCGAGTCTATGTACAACGAGGCCCAAACGGTGAAAGAACGACCCAATGAGAGGGCCCAGGGAATGGACAATCCCCTCCGCTATTTGTTTGATGGCTTGAATTCCACCGCCACGGAGGACGTCACCGAGTTAGATGACTTAGAGGTCCCTAGGAAATGTTAGTCCTCGGAGGCTGGTGGTCCTAACTCGAGCCCGAGACTGGTCAACCGATTCCGTGCCCCGAGTGCAGATCCTAGTCGGAAGCGGTCAATTATCATCACTGTTCTGGAGGATGTATGGGTTCTTTTCACCACTATTGGGGTAGTTAGTTACCTTTGGTGCCTGGTAACCGATGAAGATCAGGCATACATGAATGCAGTGGACGCGTCATGCTTGTTCAACGAGGCACAACAGGCACTGAACTGGGTACGGTGTTGCCAAACCTTTCCATTTTTCAGCTTTAGTTCTTGATGATCCTAATATTTCTTCTCATATTTGTAGGCCTCGGTGCTTCACCATGAAACCTTCCTCCGGTATCGGGATGAGCTGAACCAACTCGAGGCCGAAGTCAAAGAGCTTGCTGAGAAGAGAGACGTGTACAGACTTCTCAGCAAGCAACGTGAAGGAGAGGCTAAGAGCCTTCGAGCCGAGTTGGACGTGGCTTAGAAAGAACACGCCGACCTGCTGGAGCAGGTAAAAATCTTTGAAGTTAGTGATGATGAGCTAGACACGAGGACTAATGGTCAGAACCCGCAGGTCCAATAGAAGATTGATCGGATCGACCAACTTTAGGCCGAGATGGATGTAATCAAGGTCGAGGCCGAAGAGTGGAAGGGTAAGATGGATTGCTTGGCCTCGAAAAAGGAGACTGCCCGGGCGCAGTTGTCCTCGGCGGAGGATCAACTTCGAGCGATGAGGGAGAAAGCTGAAGCCTGGTCCCAAAAAATTGAGGAAATCCAGTCTCAACTGAGCTCGGCTATTGCCGATCGGGAGACCCTCGTCAAAGAGCTTAAAGCAGCCAAGTCAGTGGCTAAAATAGCCAAGGCCGATGCTGATGAGATGGTAGCCTAGTACAAAGTCGATGTTGAGGCATCCCAGGACCACCTAAAAGACATTGTTGAATATGTAAAGTGGCAGTCCCGAAGGGAGGCCCTTGAGGAGGTTCACGCTCGGGGTTTTGACTTATTGGCCGAGATCGAAAACGTTAAGGGGCTCGAGGCCGAGGAAAAGAAGTTGGCATAACCCGAGGACGAAGAAGACTCCGAGGGTTCCGGCGGATCCGGGGGCGGAGAAGACCACGATGATCCCGGTGACGAGGCGGGCTCCGATGAGGATTAGGCTTCTTAGGTGCCTTTTAATTTTTAGCTTTTGTATTTTTGTACTTTGTTGAGGCTGTTTGTGTGTGTGTGTGTGTGTGTGTGTGTGTATATATATATATATATATATATATATATATATATATATATATATATATATATATATATATATATGCTTTTTCCCTTAGGCAATTTTCAAGCTTGTTTCTTTTTGCTTTTTTCTTTATGATTGCAAAGATTTCGGATGCCTTAGCACGTAATAATTAGGTCTTATTCGGAGGTTCGAACATTGTTTGTCTTCGATAATATTTTTCTTAAGACTCGTGGGGGGCTTGGTATGACCGGAAGCTTTCCTCAAAATGTTTACTTAGAATTTTTTATAATTTTACCTAGGGTAGCCGTCGAACCGATTTAGAAATTTTGAAGGCCATGTGTTTTGGTTACGGATCTTGGACGTCTCCGAGCCGTTATAAGACGGTCGTAGCCTTTTAATTTTGGATGTTGTCCAATAGGCTTATTACCCCAAGCCATCCGGCCTTGCCCGGGACAATAGTCCCCGAATAGAGATGGCCATAACCTTTGAAGTTTGGGCACTACCTAATAGGTTTCGTGCCTCCGAGCTTCGTAGCCTGAGCTGTCCGGTTTTGTCTTTGGACGACAGTCCCCAAGTGAGAGTGATCCTTTGGACCCGGATAGAGGTGGCCCTTGGGCTCGATGTCTTAAGAATGTTATAATAGTTTAGAGACAAAGTATTTTTCTACAAGGTAGAAACTTTCTTTCATTTATGTGCGCAGTATACAAAGTTTCAAATTTGTTCAAGCTTTTTGTTATGGCTTGGGTGGTCTACGTGGGCACAGTTAATTTTACCATTTGGCCCTTACAGTAAATCCTATCCACCGAACCTAGACTGTTAGAGCACAAAGTTTCTTTCCTTGCTAAAATCGTTGTCAGGGGGTGATGCCCCCCAGTATTCGAGGCCGAACTATTAGAGAAGCCACGGATGCTGTTGACGTGATATTTGACATTGGTTCACAGCTGATCTTCAATTCTAAGTTAGCATGATCCACTTTTGCCTCGCTAAAAACTTGCCGAAAAACCCATTTAGGAAAAAACCGGTTCACGGGAAAAAGAGTGCAACGCGCGCTTTCAGACCTAAAAGTTGTATCATTCCTTGACTTTTACCTGCAAGTTTTAGTCCAATATGTAAAGAAAAGAAATGAACGGGGTCGTACCTTAGCAGTAGTATCGTTTCAAGTGAGTTACGTTCTAGTTTTTCGGTAGTCGCTCATCGTTCATTGCTCCGAGTTTGTATGATCCTTTTCCGATGATCTCGATAATTTGATATAGACCTTCCTAGTTTGGCCCCAGCTTCCCTTCGTTTGGCTTCCGAGTACTCAGTATTACCTTCCTTAACACCAAGTCCCCGAAATTTAAGTGTCGAAGGTTGGCTATTCGATTGTAATACCTTTCAATTCGTTGCTTTTGGATGGCCATCCGGACGGGGGCTGCCTCGCGCCTTTCATCTAGCAGCTCTAGGCTCGTATTCATGGCCTCATCGTTTGACTCTTCGGTCGCATATCAGAACCTGAGACTCAGTTCTCCTACTTCGACTGGTATTATAGCTTCGGCACCGTAAAATAACGAGAACGTGGTGGCCCTGGTACTGGACTTTGAGGTCTTACGGTATGCACATAGGACTTCGGGCAAGATTTATTTCCATTCTCCTTTGGCGTCGGTCAATCTCTTTTTGAGGTTTTGGAGTATGTTTTGTTGGTGGACTCCGCTTGCCCATTTTCACTAGGGTGGTAGGGTGTTGATAGGATCCTTTTGATATTATAGTCTTCGAAAAACTTTCTTACTTTGCTGCCGATGACCTGTTTCCTATTGTCGCACACGATCTCGGTCGGCATTCCGAACCGGCATATTATGTGGTCCCAAATAAAATCAATGACTTCCTTCTCCCTGAGTTTCTCATACGCCTGGGCTTCCACCCACTTAAAAAAATAGTCAGTTAAAAAAAATATACAAATTGAGACTTATCGGGTGCCCATGGAAGGGGGGCGACGATGTCCATCCCCCATTTCATGAACGGCCAGGGTGACAAGACCGAATGCAGCAGCTCCCCGGGCTGATGAATCATCGGAGCATGCCTTTGATACCCGTCACATTTTTGAACAAACTCCTTCGTGTCCTTTTTCATGTCGATTCAGTAGTAGCCATCTCTGATTATTTTCCTAACTAATGATTCGGCACCCGAATGATTTCCGCAGGTTCCTTCGTGGACTTCCCTCAGAACATACTCGGTATCTCCTGGTCCTAGACATATTGCGAGTGGACCATCGAATGTTCTTCTGAACAGGGTACCGTCTTCGGACAAGCTGAACTGAGGCGCCTTCGTACGCAGAGCCCTCGATTCTTTAGGATCCAAGGGCAGTTTTTCGATCTTCAGATACTCAATATATTGGTTTATCCAGTCCCATGTTAGGCTTTTTGATTTTATCTTGGCGTGACCTTCTTCCACTACCGATCTTATGAGTTGTACGACCGCCCCCAAGTTGATCTCATCGTCATTGACCGACGACCCCAAGTTAGCTAGGGCATCGGCCTCACTGTTTTGATCCTGAGGTACATGTTGTAGAGTCCACTCCTTGAACCGATATAACGTTACCTGTAGCTTATCCAGGTATATTTGCATTCGTTCTTCTCTGACTCTGAACATCCCATTAACTTGGTTCACCACAAGGAAGGATTCGCACTTAGCTTCGATCACCTCTGCCCCCAAGCTTTTGGCCAGTTCGAGACCTGCAATCATGGCCTCATATTCGGCCTCGTTGCTAGTCAATTTTACGGTCCTAATAGATTGTCTAACTATATTACCTGTTGGTGGCTTTAATACGATGCCATGTCCGGACCCTTTTGCGTTCAAGGCACCGTCCGTAAAGAGGGTCCAGATTCCTGAAGAAGTCCCCAAGTTCAACAACTCTCTTTCGACCTCGGGTATTAGGGCCGGCATAAAGTCGGCCACAAATTCTGCCAAAATTTGAGATTTAATGGCGGACCGGGGTCGATTTTCGATATTGTACCCTCTGATCTCCATGGCCCATTTGGCCAATCGTCCCGAGAGCTCGGGTTTATTTATTACATTCCTCAATGGGTAAGTAGTTACAACACATATGGGGTGATATTGAAAGTACGGTTTCAGCTTCCTAGAGGCACTTAGCAAAGCGAGAGCCAATTTTTCTAGTTGAGGGTATCTAGTTTCGGCCTCACCTAAAGTCCTGCTAACATAATAGATTGGAAATTGCATTCCTTCCTCTTCCCGGACCAGGACTCCACTTACCGCTATCTCGGATACTGCTAAGTATAGGTATAGTTGTTCTTCTGTCTTCGGAGTATAAAGTAGAAGTGGGCTCGATAGATAACACTTGAGTTCCTCCAAGGCCCGTTGGCACTTCGGGGTCCATGAGAAGTTATTCTTTTTCTTCAATAGTGAGAAGAACTGGTGGCTCTTGTCGGAGGACCTCGAGATGAATCGCCCCAAGGCAGCTATGCATATGGTTAACCTTTGAACGACCTTGACGTTGTCCACAACAGTGATATCTTCGATTGCCTTGATATTATCGGGATTAATCTTGATTCCCCGGCTGGACACCATGAATCCAAGGAATTTCTTGAACCCGACTTCGAATGCACATTTCTCCGGGTTCAGCTTTATATTGTACTTCTTCAATATGTTGAAGGTTTCCTACTGTGAGACCCCAGGTGTTTCTCTCTTCTCTTACGTAATATACGTAACGTGGCATGGTTATATTAGGTATATATGATTGGGCATAGCACATTGAGAGAATAAGACTGAAAATGTGTGGTAATATCAAGGAACTAAACTAAAGCTTTAAGTCAAAGGAATCCCTTAAACAAAGGTTCATGGTTAAAGAAATGGCTCGGGTAGCACCCCGCGCGTCCGGAAGGTTTAAGTTAACTTGCACCTGTGGGATAAGACTAAGAGTGTATAATATGCTAAGAATAATGTGTTATGAGGTATTATAATATCACAATGGTCACATGTTAAGTTTTGGAGTCAAGCAAGTTGCGAAATAAAAGTCGGCAAAAGTTATCGTAAATTTCTCTAATAAATTTTCTAAACATTGGGTCAAATGTATCAGATCATTTCTCCCAATATATAAAGAGTTATGGGACCCAACACCTACCAAATCGAAGGTCTACGAGTCTAATTTGCAACCAAAGAAATCTCACATCACACCGACATTGGAGTAAAACGTTATGACTGTTTTACCGCGGACTGTCCGGGCTGAAATCGGGTCGCGAACTGGGTCGGGTCAAACAAGTGGTATAAGTCGGAAAATCCGACTTTTAAGACCCCAAAATATTTCATCTTCATCCCAAAACAGTGATAAAGATTAAGAGAGGGTTTCATGGTGTTCTTGAGTGATTAAGGTGCATTTTTAACGATTTCTATCGTTAAAGTTTGCCCCCGTGCCTAGAAGCACAATCTCTACGCTTTGCAATCGTTTTCCCCTTCTATTAGCTGTGTTTGGAGCTATTTTTGGAAGATAGGAAATTGTTGTTCTTGCTGGTTCTTCAGGATTTATACTTGGTTTGCCAAGGTAATCATCTTGGGACTCTTTTATGATCGTTTTTATAAAGTTCTACGGGCGTTTCGTCAAGTTAGGGTCATATGGCAAATCTGCCGATTTAAACTCATTTATGAACTATTTATAGGTGCGTATAAGCTGCATATATATAGTGGTTTCGAAGCTTAGGACGTAAGGAACAACTTTCGTGAAGGAACTACAGGCATTCGGACGTTCGTTGGAGAGGTATGTTAAGGCTAAGCTTCGTCCTTCCTTTTAGCACGAATTTTGGGAAATTCCTAAGACGCCAAATGTGATATTTTACTATTCTGTTGCTAGAAAGACCTTCTGTGAAAGGCATTGGTATCGTAGCTAAAGTATTTTCATGATGCTATTAGGTTGATATTCCACTCGTTCGGTTAAAAAGGGTATTCGACATCTATATATGTCATTTTGTCGGCTTTCTTAAATATATGTCCATATATATGAATTCTTATTCGTCGTTGGGTTGTGTGACTTAAAAATAAAGGCATTTAGTATTTGCGATCAGTCCTTCTTCCTTGTTAAAGTGTATTTTAAAATCTCTAAAGTGACACGTCGATTTCAAAATTTTCAAATATAATTTTTATATTTAAACTATTAAAACATTTGATTTTTTTTTGAAATACTTTCTTTTACTAATTATCAAGAAATCAGGTATAAGGACTAAGTGAAGCACCTTAAGCTTTTTATGAACATATTCAAAGTTAAGTTATCTTTCTAAAAGTCGAGTTAAGTTTTCAAACTTATTAAAAAAGATATGAGGTTCCACGAGACATTTGTATGCGATACGAAGGTGATTATGAGATTATGAGAATAAGAGTACCAATGAGCCAAGGTTGGCTAAGTTCTTGTTATGGCCTATTATGTGCATTCAAAGTTCATATCATACATGACATATTATGCATGGACTTCGAGCTATAATCGGAGGTAAGGGGCCTATTTGCCTGAAAGACTATATATATTGTACAGATGGCCACAGGTTGGCAATATGATACCGGTTAGCTACCGGGAGAGACCGCCATTGCTAGCATTTGGTTGGGTATGTCATGCATTTACATCAATATATATGTATTCACGACATACGATTACACGAGCATACCATACATATTTTATTACTATGAGGTCGGATGTCGGCCATGGAGGCTATCAGAGTTTCAGTGTCAGGTGGTATCTTTATTACCTTTTTACATCAGCTATGTATGATTCTACTTTCTGCCTTACATACCAGTACATTTTTATTCGTACTGATGTCCCGTTGCCTGGGGACACTGCATTTTTGTTTCGTGCGTGCAGGTCCAGGTAGGGACTCTGATCGACCCCTCCGCTAGGATTTTGGGGTTCAGCTGTGAGTTGGTAAGCTCCACCTCTTCCTGGAGCTTTCATAAGATGGTTACTTTTGTTATACAGTTTGGGTATAGTTGGGGACTTATCCCGACAGTGCTTATGACACTCTTAGGGGTTATTGTGGACCCAATATTCTGGGTTTCGTTTTTTGCTGCTTTCAGTCTCCAGCCCATAGGGTTGGCATGTATATATAGGTGTGTAGGCATGTATGTCTTCAGTCGCGGCCTCGTCGGCCAGCTAGTATTTTATTATTTTGGCTTGTCTACCTATGTTTATATGGCTTATTGTTATTCATGTCATAACCTTACGGTCCAGGCTTAGTATTTCAGATGTTGTGCTACCCGATCTGTTGGGCCCCCAGTCTAGTTAGCTAGTATGTTTAGTGGCTAGCTCGATCGAATACAGTATCGAGTGCCAGTCGTGCCTCCCCTAGTTTGGGGCGTGACAAACTTGGTATCAGAGCAGGTCGTATCCCAGGGAGTCCACAAGCCGTGTCTAGTAGAGTCTTGCTTATGGGTGTGTTGTGCACCACACTTATAATCAGGAGGCTATGAGGCATTTAGGAATGGTTACATTTCTTTCAATTAATAGATCGTGCTATAGAGCGAAGTTATAAGAACATATGAAATCTAAATCGTGCTTTGTGTTTCCTATCTAACAGGCTACCTACGCTCAGGAGATGGCACAGCGAGAGATAGGTATGGATCCGGGAGAAGGTACCAGTCGTTCCCCACCGGGTCAGAGGGATAGATTTCCCTTAGAGGCTCACAGTGAGTCTCCAGTACCCCTAGTTTCAGCTTCCCCAGCACTTGTTGGAGCCCAGGGAGATGCAGTACCCAGCCTCACCAGTACCATTGGTACCTGAGGCAGCTAGAGACACAGGACCTCCAGCACCTATTATTCCCCCATAAGAGACTGGGGAGCAGGGGATGAGGGAGGCTGTTCAGTTGCTGACTAGGATGGTTTCTATTCATGAGCGACAACTAGAGTCAGGAGCAGATGCCCGGAGAGATCGGATAGGAAGCTCGACGGTATGAGAGTTTCTTCACTTGGCCCCTCCATTATTTATAGGATCCATTTCCACTGAGGATCCCCAGGACTTTATAGACCATATGTATAGAGTATTGAGGGTGATGCATGCCTCCGTCACCGAGGCTATGAAGTTGGCTTCTTTTCGACTACGTGATGTAGTCGTCCTATGGTATGGGGCATGGGAGAGATCTGGAGGACCTGATGCTCCGCCAGCAAAGTGGGAGGACTTCTCTGAGGCTTTTTTAGCCCATTATTTGCCACGGGAGGTTCGGGAGGTCCGTCTTGACCAGTTTCTTAGCCTAAAGCAGGGGGATATGAGTGTGAGGGATTATAGCCATAAGTTTAATTCTTTGGCAAGGTATGCACCAGATATAGTACGTACCATGAGGGCTAGAGTTCATCATTATGTGGATGGTTTGGGGGATCATCTGATTAGAGACTGTAGGGTTGCATCCCTATCGGATGATGTAGATATTTCTCGCATACAGGCTTTCGCTCAGACTACAGAGGACTTTTCCCGTTGGATTCGTGATACTCGCAGGGATAGGGAGCAGAGTAAGAGGGCTCGTACTATGGGGTATTATAGGGAGCCACGAGTTGATTTTAGGCCCCCACTCCATCGATATCCACCTCGGTCAATAGGTAGTTTCCCACCACAGTTGCAGGGCCAGTGGTTTGATCGTTATATTCAGTCAGGACCGGGGCAGAGCTCAGGCCAGCCTGAGGGCTGTCGACAGGAGCGTTCTGCACAGATGAGACAGCTTACTCCTCCATGTACTCAGTGCGGTAAGCTGCGCACCGGGCAATGTAGATAGGGTTCGAGTGCATGTTTTCATTGTGGGCAGACAGGACATTATATTAGTCGGTGCCCGGGGTTAGGCAGAGGTACACCAGCTCAGCCTTTCAGGATTCACAGCAGCCTCTTCGCCCTCAGTCTGTGCTCCCCGACCAGGTCCACAGTCTACTCAAGTCCGTGATAGGTGGAGAGGTGGAGGAGACACCTCAGGTTCTAGTGGTGGCCAGAACCGCTTTTATGCACTCACAGGCCGATAGGATTCAGAGGCATCCCCAGATGTTGTCACAGGTATATTGACAATACATTCTCATGCCATTTATGCATTGATGGATCTCGGCTCTACATTTTCATATATTACTCCATTTATTGCTGGTAAGCTTGACATGAGATCTGAGTTGTTGCCACAACCAGTTGAGGTGTCTACGCCAGTTGGCGACTCTATTGTAGCTAATCATGTCTATCGAGATTGTACAGTGTTAATTAATGACCGTCCAACCTCTATTGATTTAGTTGAATTGGTTATGCTAGACTTCGATGTCATTATGGGTATGGATTGGTTGGCAGCTTGTTATGCTAATATTGATTGTCGTGCAAAGTTGGTCCGATTTCATTTTCCTGGTGAGCCTGTCCTTGAATAGAAAGGTAATGCAACCACGCCCAAGGGTAAGTTTATTTCATACCTTAGGGCTCGGAAGTTTATTGCTAAAGGTTGTATATACCATCTGGTTCATGTTAGGGATATAGATTAGGAGCCAGCGACTCTTTAGTCGATTCCTATTATGAATGAATTCCCGACAGTATTCCCTGACGAGCTTCCAGGAATTCCCCCCGAAAGGGAAATCGATTTCGCTATAGATTTGCTTCCTGATGCGCAGCCTATATCCATTCCTCCCTACAGAATGGCTCCTGCAGAACTAAGGGAATTGAAGGAACAACTGAAGGACTTGCTCGATAAAGGCTTTATTAGGCCAAGTACATCCCCATGGGGTGCTCCGGTGCTCTTTGTTCGAAAGAAAGATGGGTCCTTGCGGATGTGCATTGACTACATGCAACTAAATAAAGTCACTATCAAGAATAAGTATCCTCTTCCAATTGATGACTTGTTCGACCAGTTACAAGGTGCCAAATGCTTTTCGAAGATCGACTTGCGATCCGGTTATCATCAGCTACGAGTTAGGGATATTGATATCCCAAAAATAGCATTTAGGATGAGGTATGGCCATTTTGAATTCCTTGTCATGTCTTTCGGGCTTACAAATGCCCCAGCAGCCTTTATGGATCTTATGAACCGGGTATTCAAACCATTCTTGGATGAATTTGTGATTTTGTTTATTGACGACATCCTGATATATTCGTGATCGGAAGCCGAGCATGCGGACCACTTGTGAGTTGTATTGCAGACTCTCCAGGACTACAGGTTATATGCTAAATTCTCTAAATGTAAATTTTGGCTAACTTCTGTAGCTTTTCTTGGTCATGTTATTACCGGCGATGGTATCAAGGTTGATGGCCAAAAGATTGAAGCTGTGATGACTTGGCCGAGGCCCTTGAATCCGACAGAGGTTCGTAGCTTTTTAGGCTTGGCAGGGTATTACCGAAGGTTTGTGGAGGGATTTTCCTCTATCTTTGCACTATTGACGAAACTAACACATAAGGGAGCTAAGTTTCAGTGGATTGAGGCATGTGAACAAAGTTTTCAGGAACTAAAGAAAAGGCTTACTACGGCACCTGTCTTGACTCTTCCGGATGGCATCGAGGGTTATGTTGTATATTGTGATGCCTCGAGAATTGGCCTAGGTTGTGTTCTTATGCAGCATGGTAATGTTATCGCATACGCCTCCAGACAGTTGCGAAAACATGAACAGAACTATCCGACGCACGATCTTGAATTAGCCGTAGTTGTATTTGCCCTAAAGATTTGGTGGCATTATCTATATGGGGTTCATATTGATGTTTTCACCGACCACCAGAGCCTTCAGTATTTATTTAAACAGAGGGAGCTGAACCTACGACAAAGAAGATGGCTAGAATTACTAAAGGACTATGATGTTGATATTTTATATCATCCCGGCAAAGCTAATATTGTTGCTGATGCCCTTAGCCGGAAGTCCATGGGCAGTCTAAGCCATGTTGAAGCTGATAAGGTCAAGATGACCAAATATCTATGCCAGCTAGCTAGTTTGCAGGTGCGTTTGGTAGATGCAGAGGGTGGACGCATTCTCGTTCAGAATACGGCAAAATCTTCTTTTGTTACTGAAGTGAAAGAGCGACAACACGAGGATCCTGAGCTTATAAAACTGAGGGAAAGTATTCCACAGCAGCGACAACCTTTATTTGAGCTAACTGGAGATGGAGTCCTTAGATACCAGGGCCGCTTATGTGTACCGTCAGTAGGAGAGCTCCGTGCCAAGATTCTTTCGGAGGCCCATTATTCTAGATATGCAGTTCATCCCGGAGCGACAAAGATGTATCGGGACCTTCGACAGATCTATTGGTGGAATGGAATGAAAAAAGATATCGCGGAGATGGTAGCCCAATGTCCCAACTGCCAGCAAGTTAAAGCCGAACATCAGAGGCCTGGAGGCCTAACTCAGTGTATTGAGCTTCCATTATGGAAATGGGACATGATAAATATGGACTTCATCACTGGTTTTCCTCGCACTCCACGGAGGTATGATTCTATTTGGGTAATTATTGATAGGCTTACAAAATCTGGTCATTTCCTGCCAGTCAGGACGACATATTCAGCCGAGGATTATGCCAAGCTTTACATTCGAGAGATTGTTCACCTTCACGGAGTGCCATTATCTATTATCTCTGATCGAGGGGCTCAATTTACAACATATTTTTGGAAATCTTTCCAGAAGGGTCTAGGCACGCAGGTAAATCTTAGCACCGCTTTTCATCCGCAAACTGATGGACATGCAGAGAGTACTATTCAGACAGTTGAGGATATGTTACGTGCCTGCGTGCTAGATTTTAAAGGAAGTTGGGATGATCATCTACCTCTTATTGAGTTCGCTTATAATAACAGCTTCCAAGCTAGTATTCAGATGGCTCCTTACGAAGCACTATACGGGCGGAAGTGTAGGTCGCTGATCGGTTGGTTCGAGGTCGGGGAAGCAGAGTTGCTAGGTCCTAACTTAGTCCAGCAAGCAATGGAAAAGGTAAAACTTATTAGAGACCGGCTGCGTACAGCACAAAGTCGGCAAAAGTCTTATGCAGATGTTCGATGACGAGACTTAGAGTTTGATGTAGAAGATTGGGTTTTCCTGAAAGTATCGCCTATGAAGGGCATCATGCGATTTGGAAAGAAGGGGACGCTCAGCCCCAGGTATGTTGGACCGTATAAGATTATTCGGAGGATTGGTAGGGTGGCGTACGAGCTTGATTTGCCTTTAGAATTGGAAGCAGTCCATCCTGTGTTTCATGTATCTATGTTGCGGAAGTGCATTGGAGATCCTTCACGTATTACGCCCATTGAGGATATTCACATTGCTGAAGACTTATCTTATGCAGAGGTACCAGTAGTTATTTTAGATCGGCAGGTAAGGAAGCTTCGAACTAAAGAAGTGGCTTCCGTGAAAGTGTTATGGCGAAATAACAACATCGAGGAAATGACCTGGGAAGCTGAGGAGGAAATGAGGAAGAAGTACCCCCACCTATTTACGACTTAAGGTGAGTCGCATTTAAATAATTGCCAATTATTTCTTTACAGCAAATTAATTGGATTTTAAATGACTTGAAAGTGCAATTTAAATTTTTTTATTGCGAGATAGCTATACGAAGCCTAGTAGTTGGAATCTTCAGAATTTGATTTATGCTTTGCAAATGTAACAAATATAGCCTCGCAAATAACGTATTAGCACACAAGAAATGAAACCAAGGAATTGACTTGACCCATTCGCGGACGAATGTTCTTAAGGGGGGAGACTGTGAGACCCCAGGTGTTTCTCTCTTCTCTTACGTAATATACGTAACGCGGCGTGGTTATATTAGGTATATATGATTGGGTATAGCACATTGGGAGAATAAGACTGAAAATGTGTGGTAATATCAAGGAACTAAACTAAAGCTTTAAGTCAAAGGAATCCCTTAAACAAAGGTTCATGGTTAAAGAAATGGCTCGGGTAGCACCCTGCGCATTCGGAAGGTTTAAGTTAACTTGCACCTGTGAGATAAGACTAAGAGTGTATAATATGCTAAGAATAATGTGTTATGAGGTATTATAATATCACAATGGTCACATGTTAAGTTTTGGAGTCAAGCAAGTTGCGAAATAAATGTCGGCAAAAGTTATCGTAAATTTCTCTAATAAATTTTCTAAACTTTGGGTCAAATGTATCAGATCATTTCTCCCAATATATAAAGAGTTTTGGGACCCACAACCTACCAAATCGAAGGTCTACGAGTCTAGTTTGCAACCAAAGAAATCTCACATTACACCGACATTGGGGTAAAACGTTATGACTGTTTTATCGCGGACTATCCGGGCTGAAATCGGGTCGTGAACCGGGTCGGGTCAAACAAGTGGTATAAGTCGGAAAATCCGACTTTTAAGACCCCAAAACATTTCATCTTCGTCCCAAAATAGTGAGAAATCTTAAGAGAGGGTTTCATGGTGTTCTTGAGTGATTAAGGTACATTTTTAACGATTTCTATCATTAAAGTTTGCCCCCATGCCTAGAAGCGCAATCTCTACGCTTTGCAATCGTTTTCCCCTCCTATTAGCTGTGTTTGGAGCTATTTTTGAAAGATAGGAAATTGTTGTTCTTGCTGGTTCTTCAGGATTTATACTTGGTTTGCCAAGGTAATCATCTTGGGACTCTTTTATGATCGTTTTTACAAAGTTCTACGGGCGTTTCGTCAAGTTAGGGTCATATGACAAATATGCCGATTTAAACTCATTTATGAACTGTTTATAGGTGCATATAAGCTACATATATATAGTGGTTTCGAAGCTTAGGACGTAAGGAACAACTTTCGTGAAGGAACTACAGGCATTCGGACGTTCGTTGGAGAGGTATGTTAAGGCTAAGCTTCGTCCTTCCTTTCAGCACGAATTTTGGGAAATTCCTAAGACGCCAAATGTGATATTTTACTATTCTGTTGCTAGAAAGACCTTCTGTGAAAGGCATTGGTATCGTAGCTGAAGTATTTTCATGATGCTATTAGGTTGATATTCCACTCGTTCGGTTAAAAAGGGTATTCGACATCTATATATGTCATTTTGTCGGTTTTCTTAAATATATGTCCATATATATGAATTCTTATTGATCTTTGGGTTGCGTGACTTAAAAATAAAGGCATTTAGTATTTGTGATCAGTCCTTCTTCCTTGTTAAAGTGTATTTTAAAATCTCTAAAGTGACACGTCGATTTCAAAATTTTCAAATATAATTTTTATGTTTAAACTACTAAAACTTTTGATTTTTTTTTGAAATACTTTCTTTTACTAATTATCAAGAAATCAGGTATAAGGACTAAGTGAATCACCTTAAGCTTTTTATGAACATATTCAGAGTTAAGTTATCTTTCTAAAAGTCGAGTTAAGTTTTCAAACTTATTAAAAAAGATATGAGGTTCCAAGAGACATTTGTATGCGATACGAAGGTGATTATGAGATTATGAGAATAAGAGTACCAATGAGCCAAGGTTGGCTAAGTTCTTGTTATGGCCTATTATGTGCATTCAAAGTTCATATCAAACATGACATATTATGCATGGACTTCGAGCTATAATCGGAGGTAAGGGGCCTATTTGCCCGAAAGACTATATATATTGTACAGATGGCCACAGGTTGGCAATATGATACCGGTTAGCTACCGGGAGAGACCGCCATTGCTAGCATTTGGTTGGGTATGTCATGCATTTACATTAATATATATGTATTCACGACATACGATTACACGAGCATACCATGCATATTTTATTACTATGAGGTCGGATGTCGGCCATGGAGGCTATCAGAGTTTCAGTGTCAGGTGGTATCTTTATTACCTTTTTACATCAGCTATGTATGATTCTACTTTCTGCCTTACATACCAGTACATTTTTATTCGTACTGATGTCCCGTTGCCTGGGGACACTGCATTTTTGTTTCGTGCGTGCAGGTCTAGGTAGGGACTCTGATCGACCCCTCCGCTAGGATTTCGGGGTTCAGCTGTGAGTTGGTAAGCTCCACCTCTTCCTGGAGCTTTCATAGGATGGTTACTTTTGTTGTACAGTTTGGGTATAGTTGGGGCCTTATCCCGACAGTGCTTATGACACTCTTAGAGGCTATTGTGGACACAATATTCTGGGTTTCTTTTTTTGCTGCTTTCAGTCTCCAGCCCATAGGCTTGGCATGTATATATAGGTGTGTAGGCATGTATGTCTTCAGTCGCGGCCTCGTTGGCCAGCTAGTATTTTATTATTTTGGCTTGTCTACCTATGTTTATATGGCTTATTGTTATTCATGTCATAACCTTACGGTCCAGGCTTAGTATTTCAGATGTTGTGCTGCCCAATCTGTTGGGCCCCCAGTCTAGTTAGCTAGTATGTTTAGTGGCTAGCTCGATCGAATACAGTATCGAGTGCCAGTCGTGCCTCCTCTAGTTTGGGGCGTGACACCTACAAATGTTTCAAATGGTCCTCTTCTTGGAGGGACTTAACCAACATATCGTCAATGTAAACCTCCATTGATTTTCCTATTTGTTCTTCAAACATCCGATTTACTAGGCGTTGGTAAGTGGCATCGGCATTGTTTAGTCTGAATGGCATCACGTTATTATAGTAGGTGTCGTACTTATTGATGAAAGAAGTTTTTTCCTGATCGCCCGGGTCCATCCAAATTTGGTTGTACCCGAAATAAGCGTCGAGAAACCTGAGGATCTTGTGGTCGGCCGTTGCATCGATCATGCAATCAATGTTAGGCAAAGGGAAAGAGTCCTTGGGACACACTCTATTCAAGTCTTTATAGTCTACACACATTTTTAATTTGTTTCCCTTTTTAGGGACTACTACTACGTTTGCTAACATGTCCGGGTATTTAACCTCCCGGATAGACCCTATTTTAAGGAGTTTAGATACCTCATCCTTGATGAATGCATGCTTGACTTCGGACTGGGGCCTCATTTTCTGCTTGATCAGGTGGAACTTCTGGTCCAAGCTTGGCTTGTGAGTAGTTATTTCTCGCGGGATCCCTATCATATCAAGGTGGTACCAAGCGAAACAATCTATGTTAGCTTTAAGGAATTGAATGAGTTTTTTCCTGAGCTAGTGACTCAACCTCGTGCCCAGGTATACCTTTCGATCGGGCAAGTGCTCGATCAGTACGACTTGCTCCATATCCTCGACTATAGATTTGGTAGCGTTGAAATCGTTGGGGGTAGTGAAAGACTTGGGAATCGCGTAGTCGTCATCCTCACCCATCTCCTGCTTCTCCAGTTGGGGCGGGGCCGATGTTAGTAGTTTCTATTTGGTTTCTCCCTTAGTGACCAAACCCATATCCTTAGGTGTAGAAAGTGCGAATATCGAGACCACCTCGTTGACCACGAACATCTCTTTTACGGTAAGTTGTTCTCCGTAAATTATTTTTATTCCTCCCAGTGTCGGGAACTTCAACACCTGGTGCAGCATCGAGGGCACTGCCCTCATGTTGTGAATCCACGGTCTCCCAAACAAAGCATTGTACCTCATGTCCCCTTTAATCACGCAGAACTTCGTTTCCTGAATAGTCCCGGGGTGTTCACCGGTAATGTTATCTCCCCTTTAGTGGTCTCACATGCCATGTTGACTCCTTTTAGAACTCGAACTACAGGCACGATTTGATCTTGTAGACCGAGCTGTTACACGACCCTCGATCTGATGATGTTGGCCGAGCTAAATGGATCAATTAACACACGCTTAACTCGAAATTTATTTATGAGTACAGATAATACCAGTGCATCATTGTGGGGTTGCACTATCCCTTTAGCGTGCTCATTGTTGATAGACAAGGTTCCCTCCAGCACGTAATCCCAAGTCTGTTTTCCCTTGTGATGGATACTTTGGTGCGCTTCAGCATCGGCCCCTAGGGAACGTCGACCCCACCGATGATCATGTTAATGACATGTTGAGGTTTCTCATGCTCGATCTGTTTATTAGAATCTCTATTCCTGAAATGATTCTTGGCTCGATCGCTTAGGAACTCTCGGAGATGTCCGTTGTTGAATAGCCAGGCTACTTCCTCTCTTAATTGTTGGCAATCCTCTATTCTGTGGTAGTGAGTGCCATGATATTTGCACATTAGGTTAAGATCCCTTTGGGTTGGATCGGACTGTAGAGTTCGAGGCCATTTGGTGTCTTTGATGAGTCAGATGGCCGATACGATGGTGGCAACGTCGATGTTAAAGTTGTACTCTGATAACCTTGGCTCTTCCTTAGGCCCGATAGGCCTGTAGAAATTGTTTTTTGCTCATGAGTCCCTGGTTGTTTTTTGACCTCGATCACTCCTCCTTTCACTTCTCACAGGGTTTCGCCCTGACCTACTACTTCTCCAGTCTCTATTATATAGCTAATACCGATCCATGTTTGATCTTGGTTCACGATCAACGTCTCTCTTGACTCCGTCGACGGATCTGAGGGGATAAAAGGACCCGTAATGGGGACCAAGCTAATCATCTTCTACCCTAATTTTTTATTGATATCGGTTATGCACGTCGGCCCAAGTAACAACCGGATATTCTATCAGATTTTGTTTCAACTGTTGTAAAGCCAATGAGCTTCGAACATTGAGTCCTTAAGTGAAGGCCTGAACGGCCCAATCGTCCGCGATCGGAGGCAGGTCCATCCGTACCATTTAAAATCGGGACATGAATTCTCTAAGCATCTCATTATCCTTCTGTTTCACTTTGAAAAGGTCTGACTTCCTGGTCTCAACCTTGATAACCCCGACGTGTGCTTTTACGAAGGAATCTGCAAGTATAGCAAATGAGTCAATAGAATTAGGAGGTAGGTTGTGATACCATATCATATCTCCTTTTGACAGAGTTTCCCCAAACTTTTTCAGCAGGACACACTCGATCTCATCATCCTCCAAGTCGTTCCCTTTGATGGCGCCCGTGTAGGAGGTCACATGTTCATTTGGGTTGGTTGTTCCGTTGTACTTAGGAATCTCGGGCATGCGGAACTTCTTAGGGATCGGCTTCGGAGCTGCGCTTGGAGGAAAAGGTTTTTGAACAAACTTCTTGGAATCCAGGCCTTTTAATATCGGCGGTACCCCTGGGATTTATTCGACCCTAGAATTGTTGGTTTCCATCTTTTTGTCATTGGCTTTGATTTTCACCTCTTCCGATTCTACCCGTTTTGTCAGCTCCTCGAGCATCTTTATGATCTCAGGGTTGGTCCCCGATTCATTTCCATTCGGTCTCTCCGTGACCGATTCAGTTTTGCGGGTGACTTCCCGGTATGGCTCGGGCTCAATTCTGCTTGGCGCGCAGCTTTGGTTCTGCAACTGGGCTATCGCTACCTGTTGAGCCTGTAACATTTTGAAGATCACCCACAAATTGATCCCATCACCTTCACCGATGTGTGTATTTTAGGCAATTGATCGGACTTCCCTGTGGACGCTATTCTCAGGATCGGTAGGCAAATTTGCATTAATGGCCACATGCGAGCTAGCGTCGATCGGTTCCGCAGCTGGAACTCCGCCGAGATCGACGAGGGGCACCTCGTTACTGGGTACATTCTTGTTCTTGCCATGGTGGCCGGATTCGGCATCCACGTTTAGAGGGGAAGACTGGGAGTTCGACATTTCAACTTTAACCTGGAATCAAAGATACTCCAAAGAACAAGTGTAAAATAGGGTGTTTTATGGAAATTTGTATCAAATTGCCGTTATTATCCTTATCCCCATGGTGGGCGCCAAACTGTTTATCCTTGAAAGCGGATAACAATTAGATTTATAAGTGGTTATAAAGATACGCGAATTAATTTGATACAAAGCGATAGATTAAGTCAAATTGAACAAACAAAGATAAAATAGATTCAAACCATACGAGCAGG
This sequence comes from Nicotiana tabacum, assembly GCF_000715075.1. NCBI lineage: Eukaryota > Viridiplantae > Streptophyta > Magnoliopsida > Solanales > Solanaceae > Nicotiana > Nicotiana tabacum. The sequence goes on from NC_134098.1 coordinate 30,045,733, forward strand.
ATAGTTCCAGCCTTAGTGAAATATTTACCCTCGATCCAGGTTCGCTATGGCCAGCGTTGATGAACAAGAGAAAGAGCTAATAACAGCTATAATAATAATATATTACTTTGGAATACGTGTTACAATATCTTTAATAATTTATCAGACTCCCTTTATATAGTAGGGGAATCCTACTCTAGGTACAACTCTATAAAAGGTAAAAACCCTCTGATTAACTGGTTGCCGGTTCTTCATTAATACGTGCCGAGATCCCCGCCGTGATATCCGGTCGGTCCAGGATATAACGGCCCCCGTTGGCCGTGCTTGATTGCCCAACGATGTTCTTCGAAGTCGTTCAAGGCTAAGACCGATTCTGAACCATGACTCGATGAGAGTTTTACCCCGATTTCGGTCTCCTGTCTTCATGTCTCGAGCTTAGCTTATTTTGTTTGAGACCGGAGTATACCATGAGCCCGGTTTAATCCGTATACACGTGTCTAATTGATCCTGCATGATTGCATGTTTAAACCTATTTCGAATACAATATAAGAATGGTAAACTAACCATTGTAAAATTTCTCAAATAATTTAATGCACTTTTAAAAAGTAAAATATTGTACACTAGCAGAAAATATTGTTATTTGTAATTTCGTCTTTCCTTTCGATATAAATGGTAAAATGCAATTCAATAACCTGTATACTTTTACAAATAAATTTATAAACTCATTGTTATTTATATTAAAATACTAGAATATCTAGATACAAAAAGATCTATGTTCTAATCAACATTGAGGATGGTTCTTTGGAATTTTTTCTCTAGGGGTTATCTCAAAACTAGGGTGCATAAATGAAAATCGATAAGTTGCAGAAAATCGATAAATTGAATTAAACCGAAAAAAATCACGACTAAAGGTTAGGTTTAATTTTATTTGGCATTGAGCAAAAAATAAATACCGACCATAATTGTTTGGTTTGGTATTAGCAAAAACAAAAAAAGAAAATTCAAACCGATATCAAACCAACGCGATATCATATATAGGGAAAATAAATCCTGGAACTAGTCGTTACTGCACGCGAGGAGGGGTGCTTGTCTTCATCCTCGTCTTTTATCGGACCACCTTGACCTCGTCGATGACCTATCATATTTTCGTGACGTCGACCTTTTGAAATAAGGTTATCGTGTCCTATCAACGACATATGGTAGCCTCCAAAGGCTTTATTTTTGTTGACCTAGTCAACATATGACATGAAGTTTTTCGCCCATACAGTTAGTCCCTCCGCTTATTGAGGTCGCCCTCATGGGCGGGTTCGATGAACGGATAACTGCGGTCGTAGTCGTTGTAAAAGGCGAACGATAAGGCACTTCCATGGCCATATGTTTCAAACCCTTGGTCTTGCCGAGTAACTTCTAGAACAAGCCTGTCTTTGAAGGGGCGTGACGTCATGATATCATTCGTCATGATGATGCCTGTTCCTGATACATCGTGTCGGTACACGCGCGGCCTTTTAATTGGCTCTGCCATTTCTGTTCCGGCTGTATTTATGGTGACCCGCTCCAGTTTCGAGATTCCTCTTTTATAAAAAGGGAGATTATCACCTAAACTCGAATTTTACCGTCATTGTTTGTAGCTCAGAATTGCATTTGCTTTCATTGAATTTTCTTCCCTTACTTATCACCTTATAACTTTTTTCTCCATATTCTTAGCTCTCTTCTTCTAGCTTTCTTCAAACTCCATAGTCATGTTGAACTCAACTTCTGGTATTAATGAGGAGACTCAACCCACTCCGCTGGCTGTTGTGGTCCCCATTCATAGAGGAGACGCCATTTCCATCGTTGAAGAGGCGGTTCTCCCTTCAGTAGAGGAGATTATCCGCCGCAATCCTGAAGCAAAACCAGATTTTCAACGGCCGCCAGAGGCGATGAGTGAGGTTTTTCAGTATTCTATGATGGCCAAGCATTTGGCAGAGTTCAAGCCAAGTATGCCTCCCCGATCAAGTGGAGCTAGTACCTACTAATAATTATGAAGTTCATGCTCACCGTCCGGGGTACTGCGCTCTCTATGCTTACCCGTTCACCATTGGCTATTTGTTCCCTCTTCCTCCGCTGGTGGAGGAATTTTGCTGCTTTTATCGGGTATGCCCTACTCAGCTTGCCCCTACATATATAAGGTGATTAAGATGTTGTCGAAGTTTTCCGAGCTGGCTGGTATCGAGATCGCTGTGCGGCATTTAGTGCATATTTTCGCGCCCAGATTTTACCAGGGCACGATGTTAAATCTTCGACATCGTGAAGGCAAGTGCTTGGTAGTTAAAATGGATGACAAAGGTAGTCGACAATTTTGGCTTGACTTCTTCTTTGTCAAGACCGAGGCCGATGTCACAGATTTTCCTGAAACCTGGAACCGCACTCGTTAGTATTTGTATTATTGCTTTTACCTTTTTCAACAATCGTATACTCCGAGTTTGTGGATTAATCCTTCTCATTTTACAGCTATTGATTGACCTCTTCAGTTGGTGGTGCATCTCGCTGACTGGGTCATACAAATCCTCCCATGTACTATAGGGATCCGTGATTGGTCGAGCTTCTGGAAAAAGTTCAAATCGGCCCTCCCCTCGACATGTAATTTATTCTTTTGGTCGATGTTGCATTTGTACTCGCCTACTTTATCACGCTCATCTTTTTATACTTCCTCTAGGTTCTGCAAGGGGGGCTTCAAGAAGGAACGTAGCGCCGACGCCTTCTATTAGGAGGAGGAGGGTACGGCTCCCTCTACTTCTACCCCGAGTTCAACTTCCATACCCACTCTTCCCTTGTCACCTCCCTGTATTGAGGACAAGGAGGTTTCTCCGCATGACGCAGAGGAGGCCGAGGAAGAAGAAGGTCGTAGATGAGGAAGATGGCATACACGTGGCGATCAATCCATCAAGAACCTCTCCTGAGGTCGTGGATCACGGCCCCGTAGTGACGCCGACCGAAGGGGTGTAAGGGTAGCCTCAGAGGTGCCTAACTTGGTGGAACCTTACGTTGTTGCTTCCCCTCAACCTCACGAGGCGGTTGAAAATGCAGCTGATGATGCTCCTTCTCGTCCCGGGTGTGGGGAGGCCTCATCTTTTGGGCCAGTTCAAGAAGATTCCCGCGTTGACAAAGGAAAAAACCAGATGCCCGCCAAACAGGAAGATGGGAAGGTTGATCCTGAGGACCTCGAGATGATTGATAGTGGGACTCCTCAGATCGAGGTTAGGGTAGAAGGTGTGTCAAGGACTATTACGATTCTCGTGAATCGTGATTTGCTGAAGGATACTGAGGACGTGGTTAATGCCTTCGGTCCCCTCTTTTCTGAAGCTGAGCATGAGACTCTCTGGGGCTGAGAGACAGCACCTTGTCAAAGAGAATCGCCGACCTCGCTCTCAGGGTAAGTATCCTCTTTTTTCATTCTCTTTTCTTTGCTTCAGTTTTCTTTTGAGTCTTATTCTTACTTTTCTTTGGCTTGCATACCGTTATCCTGGAGATCGAGAGTGTGCGGAGAGAGAAGAAGCGAAAGGAGATCTACCATAGATTGTGAACTAACTATGCAGCATTCTGTGAAAAGTACATGGAGGCTCAGAGGCAGGCTTCGTGAGGAGGGCGACATGCTTACCTTGCGGGAGGAATTAAGGAAGAAGGATGACGAATTGCTCGCATCGGTGAAGCTGTTCAGCATTCTCGAGGGCACGTTAAGGAGAAAAATGAGGAGCTCAAACTAAGCAAGGGCGTGGAGGCCCTGTTTAGCGACCTTCAGAGCTAGGTTGACCAACTGCAAAGTCAGTTGGATGGGTGTCAGTTTGAGATAGACGCTCTCGGGGGGGAGGTCGCTGAAAAGAAACAGCTACTCGAGGAGGCGGAGTCCTCCCGAATGGAGACTCGAATGAGGTCCTCCCTTTTAGAGTTGGCGAACAGGACCTTATGCTCCGAATGGGACAATTTTCAGTCGACGGTTGAAGCTAAGGAGGCTAGGCTCGAGGAGAGGATTAGCGAATTGGAGAAAAAGAACTCTGAGCTGCTCGAACAAATTTCTGCTGTCGAGGGTGAGAATTCCTGATTGATCGAACGGCCCTCTACATCTCACCCTCTGAGTTTCCTGCCATTCCCCGAGAGAATTACAAGGAGTGGATCCTCGCCGAAGCTCGAATAGTTGTGATTCACGAGTTAAATCGAACGGGCTTTGTCTTTGAGACAGACATTGAGGAGGCACGGGTCAAATATCATGAAGCTTGGTTAGCCTATGGCTATGACCCTGCAATGCCTCAACCTGATGTCGAGGACGATGATGAAGGGGACCTTGGCAGTTTGAGGAGATTGCTTGTATGACTCTGCCAACAATCGGGGCGAGGATAGAGAGGACGGCGGAGACCAGGCTGGTGACGGCCACTAGATGTTCTGCCTCTATTTTTGTTTAACTTCTTGTACTGCACTTTTTGTTGGCGTCTTTGAATGCCTTTGTAAAGACTTTCTATCAATCAAAGTTGTTTGTTTTTTCTTTACACGTACCTTTCTTATCTATGTATGTTTTGTTTCTGTACTTGTGTTTTTTGCTTCTGCATCTTCTCAACGTGTTTCTGAGTTGAATCGTGGCTAAAGGCTGATAATTGTTTGTTTGAGCTGGTCGATCACGCCATTTAGTTAAGTCGAAGTCGAGGACCGATAGGTCTTGTTCGAATTAATCAAACATACCACCTTGTTAAGTCATGGCCAAGGGTCGATATGTGTTGTTTGAGCTATTAGGACATACCTTTTAGCTGAATTGAGGTCGAGGGCCGATAGGAGTTGTTCGAGTTGGTCGAATGCACCTTTTAGTTAGGTCGAGGCCGAGGGCCGATAGGTGTTTGATCGAGCTGGTCGAACATACCTTTTAGTTGAATTGAGGCCGAGGGCCGATAGGTGTTATTCGAGCTAGTCGAACGTACCTTTTTGTTTAAGTTGTGGTCGAGGGCTGATAGGTGTTGTTCGAACTGGTCGAACATAACTTTTCGTTTAAGTTGTGGCCGAGGTCCTATAGGAGTTGTTCGAGTTGGTCGAATGCACCTTTTAGTTAAATTGAGGCTGAGGGTCGATAGATGTTATTCGAGCTAGTCGAACGTACCTTTTCGTTTAAGTCATGGCCGAGGGGCGATAGAAGTTGTTCGAACTGGTCGAACGCACCTTTTAGGAGAGCAGTTTCAATGAATGGGTATCTCATTTATTTCAACATCATTACGCCAATTACATTATTTCGTCCTGAGGCTAATTTTGTAGAAGATTACAAGTTTTTTGTGCTAGCTGGCTCCTCGAGTTTCTTTTTCATGATGTTTAAGATAGACTTGTTGGAGGACTCTGCTTTCCCGCTTCTGGCTGGGTGGTAAGGAGTTGAAAGTTTCCTTTTAATGTGCCATTTTTCGATAAACTCTATTGTTTTTCTTCCCGTAAACTGGGGGCCGTTGTCGCAACTTATTTCTTTAGGTAGGCCGAATCGGCAGATGATGTTTTTCCATATGAAGGCGATTACCTCTTGCTCACGAACTTGGGCGAATGCTCCTGCTTCCACCCATATAGAGAAATAGTCAGTTAAAAATAAATGGAATTTAACATCACCTCGTCCTGGCGAAAGCGGTCCCACGATGTCCATTCCCCATTTAATGAATGGCCATGGGGAGGTGACAGAGTAGAGGTGTTCGCCTTCTTGTTGGATTATCGGGGCGTATTTTTGACACTGCTCGTATTTCTTCATGAATTTCAGGGTGTCTTTCTTCATGGTGGGCCAATAATATCCAGCCCGTATGAGACACCTGACAAGTGCTCAGTTGCCGGAATGACTGCCACAATGGCCTTCATGGACTTCCTCGAGAACGCGTTGGGTTTGATTTGGGCCCAAATATTTTGCTAGGGGTACGGCGTATGTACTCTTGTACAAGTCGCAGTAAAGGAGGCTGTATCTAGCGGCTTATATTCTCAGCTTCCTTTTGTCGTTTGGGAGGGTACCGTCCTACAAATAGTTTATAATACAATTGCGCCAGTCCCAAGTTAAGTTTACAGATTTTACCTCGATGTGTTCTAACGCCAAGCTGAGGAGATGTATTATTCTCTTATCCCCAGGGGCTATGCTTTTTGTGGCAACGGCCAATTTAGCGAGGCCATCTGCTTCGACGTTCTGAGTTCTTGGAATCTGGTCGAGCTGGCATTCGTCAAATTTGGGTAGAAATTTGCATATCTCGGCCTGGTACTTTTGCAATCTCAGCTCTTTGATTTGGAAAGTTCCAGTAACTTTGTTGGCGACGAGCTGAGAATCGTAGCGTAGCTTTAAATGCCTCGCCTCGTATTTGAGTGCTAGTCTTAATCCTGCAATTACGACCTCATACTCGGCCCCATTATTAGTCATATCTAGGCATCTTATTGATCCGCACGCGTTGGATGCGCTATCGGCGTGTAGGAACCAAAGGTCCTGTGTTCGGTGAGAAGCTTGAGTGGCTTATTTCTCAGCCCCAGGAATCACTTTGGCACTAAAGTCCGTGAAAAAGTTGGCGAGCACTTGTGATCTTATTACTGTGCGAGGCTGATAAGTGATGTCGTGCTCACTTAATTCAGTTGCCCACTTAGACAGCCTCCCCGACAGCTCGGGTTTGTGCAATATGCGTCTTAAAGGAAATGTGGTGACGACCGAGATCGGATGGCACTAGAAGTATGGCCTAAGCTTTTGTGAAGCTATGACAAGGGCCCGGGCCAGTTTCTCAAGGTGAGGATACCTCGTCTCAGCATCGATAAGTGTTTTACTAATATAATAAATTAGAGATTGAGTACATTTATCTTCTCGAATTAGGACTGCACTTACTGCTACTTCTAAAATAGCAAGGTAGACGAGGAGACGCTCCCCGGGCTCGGTCTTTGAGAGCAAAGGTGGTGACGATAGGTATTACTTAAGTTCTTTAAATGCTTATACGCATTCAAGCGTCCACTCGAGGCCGTTATCCTTTTTGAGTACGTTAAAAAACCTATGGCACCTATCAGGTGACCTCGAGATGAATCTGGTAAGGGCCGCAATTCGACCCGTCAGTCTCTGGACTTATTTCTTAGTGGTTAGATGTTCCGATATCCTATCGATGGCTTTAATCTAATCTGGGTTGACCTCGCTTCCTCACTGTGATACCAGGAAACCCAAAAACTTACCCGAAGTTACGCCGAACGTGCATTTCTTGGGGTTCAGCTTCATCCCGTATTTTGATGGTATACTATAATCCCGTATTTTAGTCGCTTATTATACTCTAATTCACTTCACTTAACTTGTGTTGAGCTTTAATAAGTAGTGTTTTTGCACTTATTATGTGTTTTATGCCATGTAGGAGTGATTCCGAGTTATGTAGATGTTGTGGCGCTAATTTGAGTTATTTGGAGCTTTGAAGTCTGATTAGAAGACCAAGAAATTAAGCTCGGATCACGTTCGAGGGTCGAAAACCAAGTCTGGATGTCAAAAATTTGAAAAACTCATTTCTGGCCACAATTTGCACTACCGCCCCGCGGCATGCCCCGTGGGGCGCTAGTGCAAAAAGTGTCCACAAATCATATTTTGAATCGTTCTAGAATTTTCCACAACCACGCCACATGGGGTGGGGCGGCATGCAGCGCGATAGCCAAAAAATATTAGAGTGACTTCCCAATTCCGCTAAAAAGGGTAGTTTCGTCTGGGGTTTGTTTTGGGGGCGGCTTAAATACACCAAAATACCATTTTAGATGGATTTTTGACAGATTTCGGCCTAAGGAGGCCAAGGAGGCTAAGGAGGAGTTGGAAGAACACAAGCACAAGGATTTCATCATTCCTTCCTCACTCAAGATCTGGGTTTGGATTGAATCTATGTTTTCCTATACTTTAATTACATTTGTGAAGAACTTCTCCATGTATATGGAGTAGATCCTTTTGGGTTTTGATGGATTTTGTGTATTGATGATTGTTTGTTGATTATAACTCTATTTTTATGTATTTGAATCTTGTTTGGAAGATTTAATTGTTGCATCTATATTCACTTGTTCTTGTAATCGAAAGAGGCATAACTTGTGATATCTTTGCATTATATTGTTGGTTGAGTTCATAGATTCTTCTAAGTAATCGAAAGAGTCTAGGTGAATCATTGATTAAACCTAGTTAGGAGGATAATCGAGAGAGGTTCTCCTAAAGACCAATCCATTACGCATTCTTGCATATCTTCACAGAGCTTAAATTGGTTCATATTATGAGGTTGAGACTTAATCGAGAGAGGAGTTTCTACTAAACAATTGTACTGATAATTAAGTTAATTCGAGAGACTCACTTGAACATTAGAAGTCAATTATCTAGAATTAGATCCTGAACAATTATCTTGCACTTATCCTATCAACCCCTATTTTCTCCCATTGCTAACTTCCTTGCTTACCTTTGTTGCGATTGCCATTAGTCAATAGCTTTAGGTTCTTAGTTAATTGTAGTTAGAAATCATAAAAATCTCCATTGTTGATCCTCCTGGATAGCAATCAAACTAGAAACTACGAGAACACTGTGTAAATCCAATCCATGTGGATACGATATTATACTATACTATATTTGACTAGCGAGCACAATTTAAGTATGTGTTTTGCGCTCGTCATATTTCCTCAATATTTCGAATGTTTCCTTTAAATGGTCGATGTGATCCTCGGCCCTTAAGGATTTGACCAACATATCATCGATGTATACCTCCATGGTTTTGCCGAGCTGATTCTTGAACATCTTTGTGACCAACGGCTGATAGGTAGCTCCTGCATTCTTCAACCCAAATGGCATTACCTTGTAGCAATATATTCCCCTATGTGTGATGAACGTAGTTTTGTCTTGGTCATTTTCCTCTATGAGTATCTGATTGTAGCCTGAGTAGGCGTCCAAGAACACAACAACTAATGTCCTGTTGTCGCGTTGATGAGCTGGTCGATGTGTGGTAACGGGAATGAATCCTTCACGAAGGCTTTGTTCAGGTCAGTGGAGTTCACACACATCCTCCATTTCATATTCTTATTTTTGACCATTACCATGTTGGCGATCCACTTTGGGTATTTTGACTCCCTGATAGAGACATTGCCAATAGTTTTTCTACCTACTCGTGGACGGCCTCGTTGATGGAGGGATTAAACTTGCGTCGGACTTGCCTTACTGGGGGTAGAAGGGGTCGACTTTTAGCTTGTGCATAGCTATCTCCTTGGGGATGCCGGCCATATCTGCATGGCTAAAGGCAAACAAATCTGTGTTGCGTTAGCTATTAAGAATTGACTAAATTTACCTGGGTCTCAGAGTTTGTAGCCGATGTAGGCTTTTTTGTTCGGGCGTCTAGTTGGACAGGATCAAGGTCCTCTATGGTCGATCCTGCATCTTCGGCCACTTCTGGGTCCGTAATGGTATCTTTGTCTTCGACCTGTAGGTCCCTCTATCTGTTGATTGCCACTCTTCTTTTTCCTTTTCTTTCTTTTGTTGGATTGTTGTGCCGTCCAAGGTGATCCGATAGAATTCTCGGGATGTACGTTATTCCCCTCATATGCTGAATATCCCCGAGGTTGGGAATTTGATCACTTGGTACAAGCTTGAGGGGACTGCTCTCATGGGATGTATCCATGGTCATCCTAAGATGGCATTGTATGCGGTGTCCTGATCCATGATAACGAATGTGGTATCTAGAGTCACCCCACCGGCGAGGACGAGGAGTGTGATCTCCCCCGAAGTCTGTTCAACTGCATTGTTAAAATTGGTTAGTGTAATGAAGTGTGGCGCTATCTTATCCTCAAGTCGTATCTGTATGAGGACTCAAGGATGGATGATGCATGCTCCTCTTCTATCGTCTACCATAATTCTCCTAACATCAGTATCTAAAATTCGTAAAGTAATGACAAGTGCATCATTGTAAGGGAAAGACAAGTCGTCGGCATCTGACTCATCGAAGATGATACTTTCTTCGCGTTCATCATACCGTCCGTGGGTGATTGATCTTTTGAGTTTGTGAGTGGCGGTGAATTTGATATCATTGATGGAGGCGTCATCACTGCCACCAATAATCATGTTGATAGTGTGAGCTGGTGAGGGCGGCTTCGGTGGACCTGGCGTTATCGACCCCTTGCTAAGGTGTTCTTGCCTTTGTCGCTGAGTAATTCTTTGAGGTGTCCTTGCTGAACCAAGTTTTCCACTTCTAGTCTCAGAGTGTGGCAGTCTTCCGTATTATGTCCACGTTCTTGGTGGAACTCACAAAAGGCATCAAACTTCCTGGTGCTTGGGTCGGACTCATCTTTGGTGGCCACTTCACCTTCGTTCCGAGCTTCTCAAGTGCATAGACCACCTCTGTAGGTGACACACAAAAGTTATAAGCAGATAATAAAGGGGCATACCTCGATCATTCTTGTAAGCGCCTGATCTCGGACTAGAGGGGTTGTCTTCGTGGCAAAAGGAGGGGATGGGCGCCCTGACATAGGGTTGAATTCATTCTCTGCCTGGCCGTGATACAGGATGGTCTTTTCTCGCATTATCCCTGCATTTTTACTGGGTTCGAATTGTGTCGAGATGAGTCACTGAGTTGGCCCGTTGAGGTCTTCGTCGTCTACCCTGACCTCCGCACAGTAGGCATTATGGATCTCGTCCTAAGTGGCCGATGGGTACTTCATCAACCGAATCAATATCTTTCTGGTTGCCCACAAACCCTCTCTGCTCAGCCCATTCTGAAAGGCTGCTACGGCCATTCCTTTGGAGATGCTGGGCAGAGTCATCCTTACCATGTTGAATCGGGTAAGGAAGTCCCTCTCCTGAGGATTGCTTGATGGCAAAGATGTAACTCACCCTTGTTTCAGCTTTCTTGGCTCCTGCATGCGCCGTTACGAACTTGTCGGCCATCTCTTCGAATGTTTCTATGGAATAGGCTGGTAGTTGCGAATACCATGTCAACGCCCCTCTCGTGAGGGTTTCACCAAATGTTTTGAGCAAGATGGATGACACATGATCTTTAGTGAGGTCATTGCCTTTTACGGCGATAAGTTAGTGAGTTACATGATCCTCGGGGTCGGTCATTCTATCGTAGATTTGGAGATATGGGGCTATCTTGAAAGTATTTGGTATGGCATGAGGAGCCGCTTCCTCCCTGTATGGTTGTTCTACAAACCTACCGGTGTCTCTTTTCGGTAAAAATTTGGGGGCACCTGGATGTCTACCTGTTCCTGATGCTCCTTCATTTTTTCCTTGAAAGACTTATTCTCGTTTTCCATTTCCTCCATTCTTTTCAATACGTCGGCTAGGACGTTGTCACCTACACTGTCAATTATTGTATGAGTGCTACCTAAAGTATGAGGGTTCGGTTGGTCGTCTCGTTCCTTCTTGTGCTGTGCTGCATGGATCCTCGTGGTTTCTGTGGTCGTGCATGGGGCTTGTTTACTCATCACGCTGACTAGAGTGTCATTCAATCATGCTTCGGGGAGCTTTTTCATAGTAGGTGGTGCCCCCTCTCCCGTGGACGTAGAGGACCCCTTTCTATTTGGTTTGGTTGTGTTTCAGAAAGGTGTAGGCAACTTCCCTAATCTAGGGGATGTCTTGGTGGTCACCTCCTCATCTTGGGTGTCATATTCTTCGTCGATGGTGCTCATAAGGCTGAGCGGACGTTGTCCGTCGGTTTCGTTTACTTTCCTTAGTTACCTGCCATGGAATCTTCGTACACACAGAGAAAAAGGATAACCTTTGCAGTTTGTTAGATTAGCAAGTCACGTGAGTTATAGATCTGATGGAAACTAAACACTTGACTGAGAAATCCCCACAGGCGGCGCCAAACTGTATGACCCAAAATTTAGATCTAGATTTTTATAAATTAGATTTATAATGATAAGGGTTAATCTAAGTCAATATTAACATCCAAATGATAGATCTAGTGTATTTATAGAGGATACCGCACGTGTGTTGTTTGATAACAATATCTTGGAGCAATAATGGAGTAATAAATGATTCAAGAATATGAAAGAAAGTAATAAATGATAATAAATGACATTTAAGTAAATAATGGAACAAGGTTCACCCGACAAGGGTGAGATTTCCCAATGATTCTTCTGACTATGATGGATAATGACAAGCATTTGAACATTTCGATTCTTCTTGGATCGGGGAAGAAAAGATAGATAAAGAAGTAAAAAGGTAAACTTTGTATGCATATCATAAAGAGAGAATCTTCGGAGAATGTCAATATTGTTCTTTACAAAAAGTGTACAATCCCTTTTCTATAACTACATCTCTTCCTATTTATAAGGGTACATGAACCACAAAACCCAGTGCAACAGGGAGGAATATTCACTGGAATATTCTCTAGGGAATATAAATCCTGGAACTAGCCGTTACTGCACGCCGAGAAGGGGTGCTCGTCCTCGTCTTTTATCGGACCACCTCGACCTTGTCGACGACCTGCCATCTTCTTATGACGTCGACCTTTTGAAATCAGGTTATCGTGTCCTATCGACGACACGTGACAGCCTCCAAAGGCTTTAATTCCATTGACCTAGTCAACATATGACATGAAGTTTTTCTCCTATACAATTCTTGGACCCAATTGAAAGCTAATTCACATTGTTTGACAAAGGGTGGGGGTAAGGAGGAGGAAGGAAGTTTTGGTTAGAAACTCGTGCGTGTGAGTGTTAATTAGGGCTTATAATGTAGGGACTGTTAATAACTTTGTCAAGTTATTTTAATACAATAAATAACAGATTGCTTCTCTTTTTTTCATGAAAACTAAAATTGAGCTCGATAGTTGACCTGAACATGGGTTACTGAAAATATCCTTGTAAATGGGTTGAGGGTTTGAGGATGGCATGAGCAGATGAAAGGAATTTTAGCTGCATTTTGGAAAGATTTTTTCCATCTTTCTTCAGTTTTCATCCAATTGTACTTCCTCCGTTTCAATTTAGATGAGTTAGTTTGACTCGACACGGAATTTAAGAAAAAAAGTAAGACTTTTGAAACTTGTGCTCTTAAAAGCTTAAGGGGTAAAAGCTTTGTGGGACCATGATATTAGTGTGGTTATAAAAGCTTCTCATTAAGGGTAAAATGAAGAATTTAAAGCTGAATTATTTCCAATGGTAAAAATGTATCATTCTTTATGGAACAGACTAATAAGAAAATTGTGTCATCTAAATTGAAACAGAGGGAGTATGTGAGTAAACAATTTAAAAAGTTACTCACATTGTCTAATTTGTTTGGCACTTTTTTGGTTATGCTTCACAAAAAATCAGGCAATGTTGTAAGACGCTTCATATGGAACCACCAAAAAAGAAAAGACCCTAAGAAAATCGAAAAATCAGAAAAAAACTTGAGATCGAAAAACTCGAATTTTGTTAATTTGATTTGGTTTATAGATATAGCAAACTGATATAATTAATTTGGTTTGGTAAATAAAAAATGTGAACCAACTCGAGCTGTGCACAACCCTACTCAAGGCCATGACTTCTAAAATTATATTTCTCTCGTTCTAGCTACTTATTTGATCAGTATAAATTTTGTTTTGCTTATAAATCATAAAATTGATTATTTATCCATATTTTGATTCTTTTGTACAACCGCACAAGTCGCTGCCATATTCTCTAGATATTCTCTAGTTGTGGGGCAATTTGAGACATAAAATAAGGGATAACCAAAGTGTTAAGGGGTCGTTTGGAAAAATTATAAATAAATTATAATGCAAGAATTAATTATTTAAGGATTAGTAATGCATGTATAGTAATACAAAGATTATTTCTTATTGGGTATTTGGTATATTGTACTAAAATTGGTATACAAGATATTATTTAAAATATTTATTTATTTTTAAACTAAAAAGCGATTGAGTTTTCAGTTATACCATTCGATGCTTGACCCGACCCATATCTATAGACACCCCTGGTTGGTGGTATAAAATAATACACCAGTTAGTGTATTAATTTATACAAGGATTAGTTATACATGATTTAAAATAGAAACCAAACATTGGATAAAGTTATACCAAATTAGATACCATCATTATTTTCCTTATACATCATACAAACAACCCCTAAAAGATCATATGAGTCATTCAACGGGGTTAGCACTTTATTATTAGTTTAGATGCTTTGCAAGTTTGGTATAATCCTTCAATTATGTTGGCAACTTTATTGTTCCAATTTTAGATGCCTTCGTTTAGGTCAAAAGTAAAAGCCCTTAACCAGAAAAAAGTCAAGAAGTATTACCAACAAAATTGAAGGAAAACTGAATAAGAGCAAACAATGACTAAACATGAACAGTGAGAGGTTAAGAAACGAAGTACTTTGACATGTACACTCCAGTGCCCTCCTGTAATGCTGATCTCTAACTTCTACACAGGCTCTTTCCGACTTTTCCCCCCTTTCCCGTCCCCACTCGCCCAACTGGCAGTGCACATTTTGCCAAGAAAGTGATTGGGAGAGATAGCTAAAGGACTTGCGATAATAGAATACATTGCCAGTAGTTGAGTGGTTACCAAACATGTTAACTGCTGTGCATTTGGGTTCTGGTTCAAGGCACTAATCACTCAACTCATTATCAAGAAAATTGAGATCAGAATCATCATCTGTAGCTGTACCAGTATTGTCAGGATTAACTTCTAGGGGTTCTGCTTCACCAGCTAAAGTTACCATCTCCAATGATCCCTTCCTTAAGTCTGCATTTCCACCATCATGGTCCATGAAATCATTCTCATACTCACCCAGTTCCATTTCACTATAAAGCATTTCCTGCAATATAAGATCGCAGAAGTAACCAAAAGAATAACGCTGTGTCAAAGAGAGGGAATTAATAAGTTAATAAGACAGAGAAGAAAAAAAAGGGCAATCCGGTGCACTAAGCTCCCTCTATGCGCGGGGTCCGGAGAAGGGCCGGACCACAAGGGTCTATCGTAGCATTCTAATTTGCTAAGTGACAATCAGAACCCTTCAGCAATCCTCATCCTACTTCAAACAAAAAACTCCTAAACAAGGGTGCAAAAAAAATAAAGGGGATCATTTGCTGAATTTCCCACTCCCCACACCACCTGCCCGCTATATTAAGTTTTTATTCTTCCTACAAGCATATTTAAATTCTCGGATGATGTTACAGCTCCATACCAAAAGATACAACTTATTACATAAGGCATCAGACCTAGTGTATTACTAAAAGAAAAGCATGGGCAAAAGCAGAAACACTTGGGACTTATCAATGAGTAGCCACTTCAAAGGATGGGGACACAAAAAAAAGCAGCTAATTTCTGTGTGGTATGCACTAATTCCAAGGGTAGATCTTGAGCTAAAAATTACAAAGAACAAAAGGAAACTCAAAACTAGATGGTTGGACTAACTTTATTTGTAAACTAAGTCCTCCCTTTCAAAGAAATCGGTAATACAAAAATGTCTATCTCAATGGTAATGCAGAGTTGTCAATAAAGCACTACTGTCATCAATTGAACACTTCAGAGCAGAAAGTTGCTTAATTAGTACCTCATCGTCTTGCAAAACTGGTTTCTCTGACTCTACAATCCAATCATACAGCAAATTTTCTTGCAGAACACTATCGAGGAAAATTGGATCATAGGACATTTTCCTTATCTGACGATCCCTAAGTCTCAGGTTATAGTGGACGTATGTGACATCGTTTAATCTTTTCTGTGCTACACGGTTGTGCCTCTGACTGTGGATCTGATCATATAAACTCCAATTATGCTCACACCCAAAAGATGAACAAGTCTGACTAAGTATTCGTACAGCTATACGTTGGAGCTCTAAACAATTTATCCCATGTTGTTGCCACCAAGCAGCTACAAAAACATAATTACTGTCAGTATAATTTGCAGTGGGGAAGTGTTTTAGATTGTTATCCACATAAACTGTGGAGAACAATTTTGTGACATTAGAACTGAGAGAATGATTACTCATAAAATTTACCAGGATTAAGCTCCGTTCTGGTGCTAAGTGCCAAATCTGTTCCAAAATCAGCTTTAGCAGAGTTGAAATCTGATATCTAAAAGATCACATCAAACAAATAATTACACACATAAAATAGACACAGAAGTTTATCATCCAAACGGGAACAAAAAGGAATCCTCACTTGCATGGATGCAGAAATTCTTCTTGCATTGTCTGGCTCCAATCGCACAATGCATGCATTCAGTCCTCGTACAACCTCTGGATGCTATAAGTATACACACATTCAAAAAAAGGTATAACTGAAGTTGGACTGAAAAAAATTCCGAAGTAAGAGTTCTCTCCTACCGGAACAAAATCAGGACGATACCGGTATGATGGATTCAGAAAGTGTGCTGCTAGATAGAGAGGATGATGAGATAATGAATTCCAGTGGCTGTCTATGATATCCAAAATGTTCCGATATTTGCCCCGTCGTCATTATGATTGGTTTTGACAGCAAGTTTTGCCTGGTATACATTGTTGTAAATGAAGGGTATTGAATGGCTTTCGTTGCTATTGATTTTTTGAAGCACTTCTAAAATGGGATCCACTGATTTCCTAACATACTGCATTTTCCTCCAGAAGGTGGCATTTAGGACAATTTTCTCCACCTCTTTACCATCTTCCAGCTTTGAATACCGGGACGAAAGCCATTTATTTGACTGGAACATCCTCTTAAGACCATTTCTGTGGTCCAACAAGCTCTGAACAGTAGCGAAGGTTGAAGAATATCGAGTAAAAGAGGGTTTCAAGAGTTCCTGTCCAGCTGTAAATTCTTTTTTCATGAGACTTAACAACCAGAAACTATTGTAAATGAACTTGGTGATTTTTTGGGCTTTTTCCATGCATTCTCTGACCCATTTTATTTTCACAAAGTCTTCAAGGATGCGATCAATACAATATGCAGCACAAGGAGTCCAAAATAAATTCCTTCTTTTCTCTTCAAGCATCTTTCCAGCAGCTTGATAATTCGGTGTGTTCTGAGTTATCACCTATGTATATATTTTTTGCGCACATAGTGGAATAGGAGAGTCAGGTGATGCAAGATCAAAACTTAAGAAAAAAAACTTGAGATGGAACAAAGCAACACCTTACCTGCACGACATTTTCCTCGCCCATGTCTTCCACCACTCTGTCTAGCAGCTTAAATATATATGTTGCATCTTCAACTACACCAGTGGCATCAACCGAGCAAACGAAGTACATACCATGGGGACAAGAAACCAGAACATTGATTAAAGTTCTACCCTGTGTATCTTGCCAACTGTCAGCCAAAATAGAATAACCTGTCACAGCCCAAGAAGCTTTGTACTCAGAAAGATAATTTCTGATGGATACGATTTCATCTTGTAGAAACCGTCCAGATAATACTCGGCTAGAGGGTCCTACCAGACCTTCTCCATATTGACCAACCAATTCCAGCATTTTCTGAAAATAAGGAGAGCTTGCTGCATGTGGAGAAATTCCAGCGTGATAGAAGAACTTGCAAATCGAAGATATGACTTCCTTGCGGGATTTTTTATTTGAACATACTTTCACATGTTTTCCAGAAGCTTGAAATAGAGACTTCGGCTCTTTTGTACCCAATGTCTCATACTTTGGCCTTTTTAACAAAGATTCAGACCCAATACCAGGAGACATTCCTTTGAAACTTCTCCTACAGTCTCTGTCCAGTCTTTTATCTCCAATCAAAAGTTTTTCATTACTCATATGGTGGTGTAGTGCCTCTTCTTCTTGGTCTTCGTCTTCCTCTTCATTATCTGAGTTCATATAGAAGGATGATAACTCTTTAGTATGAGGGCGTCTATGCCTCCTTCCTGTACGATGCCACTTCATGTTCTCTTTTATTCTAAGATATACTTCCTCAGGAGCACTCTTACAGGGTGCAACTTCTCCTGGTATTCTCGCTAGATGTTGCTTAAACCGATTGATACCTCCACTGACTATTTTTTCACAATAGTTGCATTTTACTTTTTTCTTCCTCTCATCCTGAGGGACACCATGTTCCCAACCAGGATCAACATACCCAAGTGATCGAAGAGGAGTCAAATTTATAACCAATCCCTTGTCATTCATCAACTGCTTCCCTTTATTTCTATACCCTATGTGATCTTCCTCTTCGGCATCATCACTGGCATGAAAATTTAAATATGCCTGTTCATCATATTCAACATGCCTTGGCTTCTTACTTAATCGACACCCTTCTAGATTTTCTCTCATTTTCAGGCATACATCCTCTGGAGCCTTGTCACAATACGTTACCTCACCAGAGACTCGCGCTAAATGTTGTTTCAATCTGTATATCCCACCACTTACAACTTTCCCACAGTAATTACATCTAACCTTCTTTTTCCTCTCATCCTGAGCAACACCATGCTCCCATCCAGGGTCTACATAGCCAGTTGATCGAAGTGATGCCATATCTCCAACCACTTTGAGGTCTCTCTGTCTGTTTTAGTTGAATAGCTATCTCCTTGCAGGACAAGAAGCAGAAAGGGTATGAAAGGTTATCATACCTACTGAAACAGATGGTACAAATGTGGGACAGGGAATATCCACAAAGAAAGATAGAAGGATAACAGAGTGTACACACATTCGAACTCAAACTTAATCTTTACATTATTCACGTTTTATTAATAAGTCCAGTATAGTGCATCTACACTATTTATGTTCTTGCATTTAAAGCGTCGGCCGATTTAACAATTTGACCTGAAGGACAAACTGGAGATATGTCATATTTTTTGCTAATTGCTATGCTACATGTACATCTGAGAGTCAGGAAGCTCCATCTCCATACAACAGAAGGCTGGAAAGTTAGGGCATTTGAGGTTTCATGTCTGTCAGGAAATAAAGGGCAACTAAGACACTGTACTGGGCTTTCTTATTGGTCCATCTCACCCAATTAGGATAGCAGTGGCATAAGAATTCATGAAACAAAGAAATCAGGAATAAACTCTGATAACCAGGCATCCTAGAAATGACTAAGTTGGCTCCAGAACCAACTTTTTAGTTGTTTAGTTTTAAAAAATAACCCAAAACCAATCAAATAACACCAAAACCAGTAGGTCAAGGTTTTAGGAAACCAGCCAAACCTCTTTTTAGCCCAAAACTGGCATTTTAAGTGGTTACTGGTCCTCTCTGTAGCCCCACCTAGCACCCATAATTCAAGACCGACTTTTTTCTTCCTCTCCCTCCCCACCCCATTTCGTTTTCCTCTCCCCTTCGTTCAGTCAACATGATTGGAATTGGCTTTTTTTCTCTTTCAGCTATTCATAAGTATGCTTAATCAAGTGTGCTAAAAAAAATTAACCCTATGGAAGTGAAGTGTCATAGAGTTACAGTAATACTCTTTCGAAAGTATTATTTTAGAACAACAAAATCCCAATACAACAACACTAAACCCGGAAACACATAATTATATTCTGAAAACCAAATTGACAATGATTCTCCCGAAACCAATTCCTATATCAGATGAAAACAGCCCCCAAGATTTTCACAAATTCTTCTATATTCCTCGAAGCTAAAACACCATTGGAAGCCCCACAAGTAATGCACATATGAAAATAAAAGATCATACAAATATCCTACAGCCTAAATTTTCTGTTTCTTCCAGACACGTGCTAAATAAGGAAATATAATAGATGCTAAACACCAGTTACATCATGCATGCTAGCATGAGACCACTATCTGAATATGACAGTCACTGAAATTGAAGAAAAAAATAATAATCAAGTTAAGCTCAATAATGAACAAAAAGCAGAAATTGAATGATGAAAGATCTGTATAGACTTTATTACAATTTGAGGAAAGTAATAGAACGTGGGAAGAAGTTTGTCTGGGTGGAAAATGAGCTACTCCGTTTAAAAAGTCGTCTCCTTAGCTTTCAAGAATGAATGGAATAGAATTTTACCATGATTTGTTCAAAAGAAATTTTAAGATTTTATATATATAATGTCTTAGAAAGCAAAAAAAATATGCAGATAATTCCATGCTGTACAATTTTTTCAGGTAATTCGTACACATCAAAATATTGGTCAACTAACGAATTTATCCACGTTTTTTTATAAGGACCGACAAATTTATCCATGTAAAATTTCACCTAGGAAATGGGTCAAAATGAGACAATTCAAAAGTGAGTTTCAGATTCCATCAGTTAGCAAAGGGCCACAAAACTGATAAAGATTCTTTTTGTTGATAGCATAAACAGCGAAAGGAAGTACCACCTGATCAGCCTGGATAGGGTGTCACAAACCTAATTAGCGCTAGCGGGTTGCGCATCCATAAATTGGATACATTAAATCGAGCATTAATTGGAAAATTAGTTATGGTGATTTCCATGAGGAAAGCAATATGGAGAAAGATAAGTAATATGAAGTATGGCTCTTACGGTTTGGACAAGATTCTCACTTGGAAACAGCCAACAGATACAGTTTAGACTTGATGTATGGTGTGATAACACCACTTTGGACATGTTCTCTGTTACGACTAACAAGAGGGTCCTAAAGAAATGGAATACAATTAACAAGAGAGGTATATGTTGGAAGAAGCGGAGGATTGGGAACTCGAGGAGGTGGCTATAGTCATAAACAGTTTTGGGAGGATGATAGAATTATTTGTGGATGGTTATCTGAGAAATGGCTCACCTTAAAATCTTTTTTTTATAAGGATGGCTCACCTTAAAATCTCACTATTGTCATTTGTTCAATGGAGGTGAATCTAGACCAAAGTAGAATTTTCTGCAGAGATATAGAGCTCCAAGGAAGGTGGCATTTGTTTTTGATAACTGTGGTGTCCATGCCAGCTTGCTCGTACCTCAGCTAGGGGTGGCAAAAGTGGCCCAAACCCATTTGACCCACCCAGGTTTTAATGTGTTGAGTATGGGCTACTTTAATGATGGGCTAAGTTTGGGCACAACCCAACTAAACCCATTTATTTTCAGTAGCCCAAATCAGCCCATGATTTCAGCCCAAACTGACTCATGAATAGCAATTGCCCTTTAAAGCTTCTAAGGGTGTGTTTGGTATGAAGGAAAATGCGTTCCCTAAAACAAGATTCGGAAAATATTTTCTAGTGTTTGGTTAGAGAGTCGAAAATATTTGTTAGGAAAATAATTTTCTATGCTACTCTCCTCAACCCCCAACCACCCACCACCCAAATCCCAAAGAAACTATTGTGATGCTTTACTTTTTTACACAAGAACAATGTTGAAATTTGAGCTTCATAACTGGAAAAAAAAAAACTCTTTTTCTTGTTGAAAAAAAAAACAAAAGTACTCTTTCTACAACATGAAAAAAAGTACTCACTTTATTGAATTGAAAGAAAATACTTTTTTTAACAACATGAAAAGAAAGTATTTTTTTGTTAAATAAAAGAAAATCTTTTTTCTACAACATGAAAAGAAAGTATTCATTTTGAAAAGAAAATACTTTTTCTACATTATGAAAAGAAAGTACTTATTTTGTTGAAATGAAAGGAATATTGTTTTTACAACATAAAAAGAAAGTACTCATTCTGTAAAAATAAATATTTTTTTACATCATGAAAAAGAAATTATTTTGTTGAAATAAAAGAAATACTTTTTCTACAACATGAAAAGAAAATACTCATTTTGTGAAAAAATAAATATTTCTACAGCATGAAAGGAAATACTTGTTTTGTTGAAATAAAAGAAAATATTTTTTCTACAGCATGAAAAGAAAGTACTCATTTTTGTGAAAATATTTTTCCTACATCGTGAAAAGAAAGTGCTTATTTTGTTGAAATTAAAGAAAATACTTTTTCTACATCATAAAAAGAAAACACTCATTTCGTTGAAATGAAAAAGTAAATACTCTATCTATAACATGGAAAAGAAAGTACTCTAAATAATATTTTCTATTTAAGGTGAGGGGTTTGGGGGTAGGGTGGGAGGTGGGTTGGGATGGGTGGGAAGTTCTAATTTTACTATTTTTTATTATTCTAATCTTTATTAGTATTATAAGATAAACTATCAAATAAAGTTCTAAATCTAAATTGAGGACAGAAATCATTAGGCATGAATTGACATTTATTCTAAAATATAAGACAAGAAGCAACATGAGAAAAGGGGGAAAAAATCATAATCATAAACCATTCTAGAATGATATTTACGAAAAATAAAAATAAAATCATAGAGTTATATATGTGACTATATTTTATATACGCCTGTTTAAAAGTTGAGAATATTACAAATATTTGAGTCAATTTGGGGGAGTTGGGTTACAACCCATTGTTTAGCCCATCTTGACCCATCCCTGCTTAACCCAAGTGAACTTTGGGCAGGATTGGACAATGACCCATTTAATGAGTGAGCCCATCTTGAGCAGCCCAAAACATCCCATTTGCCAGCCCTCCTCAACTATACATGCTGCCTCCCACCACCACAAGTATTGGGGTAACTCTGTCCACCAAAGGTTTAGGCAGATAAGAAGAAAGGGAAGTGGCATTTTCGCGTGGTGTAAAACATGGAATGCATTTTAACAACCGACACTTTGAGGAAATAAAGTTTCATAATCGTTACTTGTTTTTGCAAGAATCATGGGAAAAACATAAACCACCTATCCTTACACCGTCGCCTTTACACAGAATTATGGGTGTTAAAATTCTTTATCTTTAACATCAGTTACCTTGTACAATAGGATCCACCATAGTGTGACATTGTAACAAATTATTATACAGCTGAAGCTATTAGGTGTCTCTCACATCACATTCAGGTGAAGACCTATGAGAATTATGAGAACCACTAAGATATAACGACTTGAAAAATTGATGAATACAAGACACATCTTAGGTGTCAAACGCAATACATATGATATTCATCCAATGCGAAACAATCTTACCTAGGATCTTGACCGTTCTAATATACTAACACTTCTATCATTAACCCAACACTACTAACATTCTATCCAATGTGGGACAAGCAGCATAGACTCGTAGGCATATGATATTTAACTCTACAATACTCTTCTGATACCGTTTGAGGAATATGAGAAGAAAAAAGGTTATATTGATGACTTGATCAGTTCAAGACGTACCTACTTATAGGTATCAACCCGAATGCACGTACTACATTTGTTCAATGTGAAAATTTCCAAGCCTAAGAACTTGACACTTCCAATATTCTAACACTCTAGATTCGTGTATCCAACCTTTAATGTAACCAAACAAAGCTCTGCCATGTAGATTGGGATGTGGATATCAGTACCTCCTATGAGTCCTTAAAACCTCTTATTTTTCTATGTTTGTATCCATATATTTCTTTTTTTGATGAGTAATAAAGGAATATAATTGATGTGAAACAAACCAGCATTAAGGAAATGTTGGGCCAGTGTTTGTATCCATATTAAACATTTAGAAAAGAAGGAAAAAGAAAAGGGGGATATCCTTTTTTGAGAATGGTAACATGAAAAGGGGGGTATCTAGCAGAATAGAAATGTATGTATGAAATTGAATTCCACTCCTTATCCAACTTCTAGCTTGAAGCGTATTAATCTGGTGATTTTCCTTGTGGCTATCACACTTCCACCTTGAATTCTTAATCAACCGGCAGAACTAAGATTTATAGAATTCGAATGACAAAATGAACCTTTTCAAAGAAAATGAAACAAGCTTCACAAAGGACATAAATTCACTTATGCCAGAAGGAAAAAGCAGGAACTTATGGAGTTTTCACGTAAGATAAGGTCATTCAAATTTAATGTTCCACTACAGAAAGCTTCATCATCCATGAAAAAAGATAGTTTACAAGATGAAGCAATGTCCACTTAATTTTGCAACTCAAAGTAATGGATGCTAAAAGCTTACAATGATTCCTAATTCTCTTGAGAGCTTCAGCACATCGAGTCCAACTGGATTATTCTTGCTGTCAGGAATTATTGTCTTCATAATATACCAGTCCAATTGTGCCTACAAATACCCCGAAACGTACAGATTCAAGATAACTAAATAATGGACCTCTAAAATTGATTATGAAAGCTAACCACTACCTACCTTAGGACATTCAAACTTCTTACCAGGAATACAATGTCAATGACATTTACCAATCACTTGCTAAGATACACCATGTATTGCCCACTCTAGATAACGCCTGGCAGATACACTTAACATTCTAACAAATGTAGAATACAAGTTTCTTTTTTCTTTTTTTATAAGAAAACATAGAATACAAGTCTTGCTCATTTTGTTTCCAAACTTTCAACAATATTAAGCTTAACACCTCATATAAACAGAAGAGAAGAATGGAAGGTTGGTCCATGTCTACATTCAACTCAGTCAGTCAGATCACTTGAAATTTCACTGGAGCAAGGACAAGGAAACCCTTAAGCAAAACAGCAAGGAACTTTTGTGCATGCTACGATGATGCTATGTCACCGTACCTTGCACCATACCAGACATATATAATCTCAAGTTTTACGAATGAAGGAGAGTGCAAAGTTAGCAAATTTACACTAATGTGCGCCAACCCTCAACTCCAAATAGAGACTCTAAAAACATATCAAAACTGACGATTAAACGGGGGTTTTATTCAGTAAAGCCTATAAGCACGCAACCATAGTTGCTTTTGAACCACACAACTGCAACTGGTTGTTTTTTTTTTTTGCTTTTTCTTTTTTTGAATGACTGAGAAATCTGTCAGGGGCCAACCCTTAGGACCACCTGCTGCCTTTGAAACTCGAGGATAAGGGAAACGCCCCTCTACCCTTCTCCACCTAAATACCAAGCTTAGTTTGCATGGTGCAGGGCTCGAACCTGTGACCTAAGTCACAAGTCTCTCAACCTTTACCACTTGAACTAAGCTTGGGGGCAAAAGTAATGTGACTGGTGTTCATCAACCATTACTAAAAACTTCAGCGAGGAAAAAGGTGTTCAGCAAGGATTTTCTTCAGTGAGCTTCGCAAACATGTGTCAATTGACCTGAACGACAGATTTGCATCAAAACTTACAAAAATTGTTGAAACCCCCTGTCTCACCCCATTTGCAGCTACTGACTCATGTGTGGAAAAATTCGCCAAAGAAGAACACATTCAGTAAAGCCAAGCAAGGGAATATAAAGTGTAACATGCAATTTTAATAAGATAGTATATTCAAGGCCCTACATAAAACCAAGAACTGACCATATTTATAACAGAAGCATAGCTGTTGCTAACAGCGTCTTTCTTCACAGAAACAATATGATCTTTTATAGGGTTTGGAGCAATCAGATTTTCGAAGTCAAGAAACATAGCAAATTCTTCGCAGATTTGAAGAATTACCTGAACAAAATCCCCAAAACTACCATTTCAGAATAACGGACACCAAGAAAGCAAAGAGTTGAACAGAAACCGGTGGGTTATTGTTGCTAAAGAAAGAAAAATGAAACGTCTTTGGCTGCTGTCTTGGCCTGAGGTATGTAGTGGTGGGTCGTGTGTGGGTGGGGCGGAACGAGCTGGATCACCTTCAGAGTGTGTGTGTGTGTGTGTGAGAGAGAGAGAGAGAGAGAGAGGGCGATCAGAAACTCTAATATCACATTTTCACCCCACCCCCCCCCCAAAAAACCCCCAAAGCTCTTTACGGAAACATATACCCTCACGGTCATTTACGAGACTAGTTTAACATTAAATTTATACTTTATTTGGTGGTGGTTATAAATTTATCCTGAGTATAAAATTATACCTTTAACCAAATATAATATAAATTTAATATCAGACTTAATACTAAATATCTCATCTTATCCCACCTTATTCCGTTAAATTAAGAATTATTTTATATCACCTTTGAGGTGAGATAAATTAGTCGAGAGATTATAATCTCGGAATAATTTAGTCCACGTACCAAACGATCCCTCAAAGCAAAGCTAGTTCGACGGTTACTCGAACTCATACGTACTATTCTTTTTAGCTCTCCCGAACAAAACAAATACAATGATTTTAAAGTAGGACAGTCACAATCGCTAGTGATAAGATAGAGTTGCTCAAATGGTAACTTGTTTACCCGGAAAATTGGATAGAGTTGAATTTGTATGTTGTTCTAAGGGTATGTGGTATAACTTGACACAAATCGTAAAGAGAAATTAGAAATATCCAATCTTAACTATAAAGAATAAAAGATAAACACAGTTAAAAGGAGGAAAATGAATGAGCAAAATAAGATGAAGTAATGGAGCTCAAAGGGTTAATCTTTCAATACGAGAAATGGTATTTTTGTTACAATGTGTGAATGTCTTGATGCCCCTTACAGAAACAATAATCATCCCTTTTATAGTGGAGAGATCCTACTTTAGATATAATAAAGATTACATAGTGGGGAACCCATGATGAATCAGTTTTTCCCTAATTCCCGCCGGGATTCTCTCCCCTAGTGCGGTTGCAACGGCTCTTGTCTATGAGCTCGATATTGACTCGAGCTCGGTATCGACTCTAGCTTTCGATCTTGACTCGAGCTCGATTCTGACTCGGAGTCCGGTACTGATTCGGGGTCGGGGTCGGTCTCAGTCGGTCTCTGACTCATAAGCTCAATAATTTCGCTTCGCCTTATAGTTCGATTTGGATTCGAGCTCGATAATGATATCGAGCTTGACGTTGATCGGTTCTAGAACTCGAAGCTTGGTGACCTGACTTCGGACCTCAACCTGAAAATATCGAAGACGCTCTTCGATCAATGTATTACTATCTCGGCCAGTTCATACGAAAGGACTAATCGGTTTTGGCCGTATAAAGATAGTCCCCGCGTTTCTTGGAATAACATGATAAGAAACGTTTTGAGCCTTGATTTTCCGAGGCCTCGATCATGACGTTGTCCTCATGACGGATGTGGTCGAAACATTCCGTCGGTTCAGTTCCCCAAATCATTAATGCTTGTCAGTTAGCGGTCGGCCACTAGCGCCACTGAACCGTCGTCGTGAGCCTATAAATACCCGCTTCTTCATTGAATCAAACTTTACTTTTGATCTAATCAAACCTCTAAGTCTTCTCACTCTTCTCGTCTCCTCTTTTTCGCCGTCTGTAGAGCCATCTTCATTAGCACTAAAACCACCAGTTTTTCATCTCTCTTCGCTCTTTTTTACTTATACAAATGGCAAAAACCTCAAAGACCGTACCGCAGAAGAAGAAAGCTTCTTGTTCCTCTTTCCGACCGTCCGGCGGCAAGGCGCCGGTGGAGCCGCTTCCCCACGAGTATGTTCCCGACCCGTGTACTCTAAAGTCCGATTTCAAGGTTGAAAACCCCTCATCGATCCCCGACCGATGTGAGTATGTGTCGATGTACATGTGCTCGATAACAAAGAGCCACCTCGAGGGCGTGAGGAGGGACTGCAACTGGGGTCCCGAGGTCGTGGTGCAAATTCCTGCTCCCGAAGAGAGCATCACCGCTTATGCGGAGGGGTTCTTAAGTGTTTACACTTACCCCTTCACATTGGGTCCCCTCGACCTAGTGATTATTGATATTTGTAAAAGATATCAGGTCACCCTTGGCCAAATTCACCCATCTCTTTGGCGCATAGTAATTATATTGCGCTTCTTCTCTAGCAAGGCCGAGGGGCTAGAGTTTACTCTAAATCACCTTATGCAGTTGTACCGGACTTGAATCTATCGAGGACTAATCGGGATCCAACGTCGGGCAACGAAGGCCTTGATCTCGAGCATCGACGAGGACAAGGATCGGGGTTGGATGAGCCGTTTTGTACGGGTGAGAACCCGCAACATTATCCCGGAAGAGAAGATGTCGTTCCCTGAGGAGTGGAACTTCGACCGTAAGTGATATTTTAAACTTTGTTCTTCGTACCTTCTTCGACTTTGCCTCATATCCCCTTTCGATATGTAATTGATCCTTGGATGCCTCAAGCGGTACCTAACCTCGAAGATTGGGTTTGGAAGTTAGCCTCGATTTCCACTTATGTCGAACGCGCATGGCGTGATTTGGCAAAAGGCAGATGAGAGGCCAAGAATCACGATAAGGGCCTCCTTTTTCATGTTTTTAAAACACTTTTTATACTTCATTCGTCACTAATTTTCTTTCATGCAGGCCTAACCAAAGATGTCATTTTGAGGCCTTTAAGTGGCGAGGAAGAAACCAAGTCCCAGGTTCCGAAGCCGGGGGAAGACAAGAAGAGGAAAACTGCCTCGCAGTCCGAGGACCCCAAGCCCAAACCTCAAAGGGTGAGGAGAAAAGTTATTGCTCTCACGATGGACTCGGTCCAAAGACTGAGAGACGAAGAAGACGAAGAAGAGAAAAATGCCTCGGCACTGACGGCCCGACCTAGGAAAGTCGTCGAGGTCACCAAACCTTCTGAGCCGACGGCGGCTGCTAAAATCAAGCCTCATGTCGGGGAGGCTTCCAAAAAGAAATCGGGTGAGGGTCTTGAATTACCAGAGGTCGAGATCGTTTCTCAGCCATCTACATCTACACCGGACGGGGCCGGTTCTGAGACCCCGAAGATCGATCAGAGCATCTCGAGCGACTTGCTTGGGACCATGACAGCAGGTCACTTGCCTTCTCTTCCGACTTTTTCTGAGGAGGCATTAAGGGAAGCTCGAGAGTTGAAGACCCCTTATATGGGCGGAGGCTCTAGTGTAGGGGATCCCTTTCGGGATTGTTTTACTGGAGTCGATGATGCTTCTGATATTAGTGACGCTTCTATTCTTCTAGAAAAGGCCCAACGTCTCTTATCTCGGGTAATAATCTACTTACTGCACTTCTTTCTTTACTCTCTTATAAATCTGACTTGCATTTTCCCTTTTTGTGTAGGTCCTTGCCAAGTTTTGAGCTAATCTCAGCCAGTGTGAAATAGAGCTCCAAAAGGTCTTAGAGGAGAGGAACGCTCTGAAGCTTCTTTGCGGCCAAAAAGACGAGACTATAAAGGACCTTCAAGCGGATTTGGCCAAGGCTCGTGAGGAAGAGGCCGAGCTAGATGAGCAGGTGAGCATTCTTTTGATAGAGTATGGACTCGACCCAACTGTGGAGGTTAATACTTTGTTATCTCATCTGCAACAAAAGGTTGAAAGGATAGGGTTGCTTCGGGGAGATATCGATCAGGTCAAGGCCGAGTGTGATCGGTGGAAGGAGACTATGACCGCCTGGCTGTAGAAAAAGAAACTACCTTGGCCAAACTGTCATCGGCCAAGGTTCAACTTCGGGGCGTTAAACAAAAAAGTTCGGCCCAAGCCAAGAGGATCGAGGAGCTCGAAACCGGGCTTGCTAAGGCCAAAGCGGAGATCGAGAAGACAAAAGTCACGGCGGATAAGTCCATTGCCATGTACCGGGCCGGTGCTGAGGCTGCTCAAATGCAGCTAAGGGATGCTTCTAACCGAGAGCAATGGATCATTGACTCGGCAAAGTGCCAATCCCGGAGGGAAACCCTCGAGGAAATCCATACTCGAGGTTTTGACCTCTCCGAGGAGATAGCCCGAGCCAAGGTGCTTGAGGCTGAAGCCAGGCAGCTTGCCTCCTTCGATGATGAAGATGATGATGAAGAAGGCAGTCGAGGCGGATCCGATGAGGGGCCTGAAGGAGAAGTTGCTCCCGAAGAAGAGGTCGAAACCGGCCGTAGTTAGGACTTAGTTTCCCTTTTTGTAAGGCCTTGATCGGTATCTTGTACATAACCCTTTTTATCAATATATAATAGAAAAACTTCTTTTAAATGCCTTCTCACTTTAAGTTCAAACGTGTTTTGTGTTTTTGCCTTTTGAAAATTTTGTTGTTGCAGCCTCTATAATCGAGCGAATACTAGTTCGAACTTAGAACAAAACCCTTAGGTTTTTAAGACACGCAAGGGTGAGTCCTTGAGTTTAATAATATGTTCGAAATTTCAGATGGCTTGATCAACGCCATGACTGCACTGTTTATATAACTAAGTTCGAGTATGTTTCGAACTTAGAATAGAATAAACCCTTAGGCTTTTATCAAATAATGTGTAATTTTCGAATCTTGCAGTAACATACCCCTTAAGGTTTTATGGTGGATCCTTGAGCCAAGTTCAAGCCATCTTTATTTGAACTTGGAAGAGTGGAACCCTTAGGTCCGAGTTGAGTGAGAACAAAGTCTCGAACTCTAAATGTATTGGTCCTTAGGCTTAATAGTTGAGTGAGTTTTTGCTCAAACTTTTAAGTAAAGTATCCCTTAGGCCTAGTAGTCGAGTGAGTGTTTGCTCGAACGTTTAAGTAAAGTAGCCCTTAGGCCTAATAGTCGAGTGAGTGATTGCTCGAACTCGAAGTAAGATAGCCCTTAGGCTTAATAGTCGAGTGAGTGATTGCTCGAACTCGGACTAAGTATTGTAGCCCGTAGGCTTTATGGTCGAGTGAGTGATTGCTCGAACTCGAAGTAAGATAGCCCTTAGGCTTAATAGTTGAGTGAGTGATTGCTTGAGCTCGAACTCGAAGTATTGTAGCCCGTAGGCTTTATGGTCGAGTGAGTGATTGCTCGAACTCGAAGTAAGATAGCCCTTAGGCTTAATAGTCGAGTGGGTAATTGCTCGAACTCGAACTCGAAGTATTGTAGCTCGTAGTCTGTATGGCCAAGTGAGTGATTGCTCGAACTCGAAGTAAGATAGCCCTTAGGCTTAATAGTAGAGTGAGTGATTGCTCGAACTCGAAGTATTATAGCCCGTAGTCTTTATGGTGTAAGTTTTTCAAAACTCCTTCGGTAGTGGTCGGCCCTTAAGCCTGTTTGAATCGTGAAGTAGAACGAACTTTTCAAAATATGAGATATCGGTAAAGAAGAAGTTTTTCTTTATAAGTCATTATACATGTGTTCGTATTTTGTGCCAGGGCTCGAGCAAAACTATGCGGGCATGGTTTGTTTTGACCATTTGGCCCTTACACTTTTCCCTATCGAGACCCTGTTTGACATGAATTTGATATGAAATAACTTTCTTGTATCGAACTCGATTTATTCGATGGTAATGCCCCTAGTATTCGAGGTTGATTGTAAAGAAGACTTAGATACTATTGAATTGTCCTCAGGTAGTACATAGTTATTGCCTCGTTAAAAACCTCGCTGGAAAAACCCAGTTGGGATAAAAATCGATCTAAGGGAAAAAGTATGCAATGCATACTTTAAAACCTGAGGTCTCGATGTCTTTTGTCGAACTCCTGCAATGAGTTAGCGTCAAATATATATAGACGAAAGAAGAGAGAAAATCATACCTTAACAATAATATCGTTTGATAAGTGATATGTTCCAGTTGTTTGGTAATGGTTCGCCATCTATTGTTTCGAGTTTATAAGACCCTTTTTCCGACTATATCGAAGACTTGATAGGGTCCTTCCCAATTCGGGCCGAGCTTGCCTTCATTAGGATATTGAGTGTTGATGGTGACCTTCCTTAGGACTAAGTTCCCGACCCTGAAGTGGCGAAGGTTGGTTCTTCTATTGTAGTACCTTTCGATTTGTTGCTTTTGTGCAGTCATTCGAACAAGTACCGCTTCTCGTTTTTCATCTAATAATTTGAGGCTAGCATTCATAGCCTCACGGTTCGATTCCTCCGATGTATGTCGAAATCTTGCACTGGGTTCTCCGACTTCGATTGGAATTAAGGCTTCAGAGCCATACAATAAGGAAAATGGAGTTGCTCCCGTACTGGACTTCGATGTTGTTCGATATGCCCAAAGGACTTTGGGCAGAATTTTTCTCCATTTCCCTTTAGCTTCATTCAACCTTTTCTTCAAGTTTTGGATGATAGTCTTGTTCGTCGATTCGGCCTGTCTGTTCCCACTAGGATGATACGATGTTGACAATATCCTTTTTATTTTATGGTCTTCGAGAAATTTTGTCACTTTGATGCCGATAAATTATTTTCCATTGTCACACACTATTTCAGCGGGTATCCCAAATCGACATACGATGTGGTCCTAGATGAAGTCAATAACTTCTTTCTCTCTAACTTTCTCGAACACCTGTGCTTCAACCCATTTAGAGAAATAGTCAGTCATAAATAAAATGAACTTAGCTTTACCTGGGGCCGATGGTACAGGGCCGACGATATCCATCCCCCATTTCATGAATGGCCATGGGGATAAGACTGAATGAAGTTGTTCTCCAGGCTGATGGATCATCAGTGCAAACCTTTGACATTTATCACATTTTCGAACAAACTTCTTAGTGTCCTTTTCCATGTTATCCCAGTAGTATCCCGCTCTAATGATTTTGTGAATCAGTGATTCGGCGCCGGAGTGGTTCCCACAAGTGCCTTCATGGACCTTTCGTAAAACGTAATAGGTGTCTCCTGGTCCTAAGCATACTGTCAATGGTCCATCAAACGTCCTTCTGTACTATGTTCCATCTTCAGCCAACGTGAATCGAGCAGTTTTGGTTTGTAGGGCCCTCGATTCTTTAGGATTCGATGGGAGTTTTCCGTTCTTCAAGTATTCAATATACTTATTCCTCCAATCCCAGGTTAAGCTTGTAGAATTTATCTCGGTGTAACCCTCCGAGATAAATATACCTTTGCATTCTATCCTCTCGAACTTTGAAGGTTTTGTTTATGTGGTTCACCACTAGTAAAGAGTCATATTTGGCTTCAATGACTTCTGCTCCCAAGCTTTTAGCTAGCTCGAGACCTGCAATCACGGGCTCGTACTCGGCCTTATTGTTAGTAAACCTAGAAGTTTTGATAAATTGCCTAATAGTGCTACCCATGGGGGGGTTTCAAAATGATGCCAAGCTCGGACCCTTTCACATTCGAAGCACCATCTGTGAAGAGGGTCCAGACCCCCGATGATGCACCCGATTTAAACAAGAGTTCTTTTTCAACTTCAGGTACGAGGGTTGGCATGAAATCGGCCACGAAGTCCGCTAAAATGTGAGACTTGATGGCCGTACGGGGTTGATATTCGATATCGTACCCACTGAGTTCTACGACCCATTTAACCAATCGTCCAGATAGTTCGGGCTTGTGCAAAATATTACAAAGTAGGTAAGTGGTTAATACGCATATGAGGTGACATTGAAAGTATGGTATTAACTTTCTAGAGGCGCTTATCAGTGCAAGTGCCAGTTTTTCTAAGTGTGGATATCTAGTTTCTGCTTCTCCTAAGGTTTGACTTACATAATAAACAGGAAATTGCGTACCTTGCTCTTCTCGAACTAGGACGCCACTTACCGCAATTTCCGATACCGCCAAGTATAAGTAAAGTTTCTCATCTGCCTTCGGAATGTGAAGCAGTGGTGGGCTCGACAGGTATCGCTTCAATTCTTCTAATGCTTGTTGGCATTCCGGGGTCCAGGCGAAATCGTTCTTCTTTTTTAGTAGAGAGAAAAATCTGTGGCTTCGATCCGACGACCTTGAAAATGAATCGGCCTAAGGCAGCTATCCGTCCAGTTAGATTCTGCACGGCTTTTACATTGTCCACGACGGTAATGTCTTCGATGGCCTTTATTTTATCGGGGTTGATCTCGATCCCCCGATTCGATACCATGAAGCCAAGAAACTTGCCTGAACCAACCCCGAAGGCACATTTCTGGGGGTTGAGCTTCATGTTGTATTTCCTTAAAATCTCGAACGTCTCCTGCAAATGAGTCAAATGCTCCTCTGCGTGCAGGGACTCGTCCTTTATGAATGCGTGCTTTACCTTGGACTGAGGTCTTCTTCTTTGCTTCACCCATTTGAACCTAGGGTCCAGGCTCAGCCCATGTATTGTTATCGACGGTGGGATACATGTCATGTGTAAATGGGACCAAGCAAAACAATATATGTTATTAATAAGAAATTGAATAAGCTTTTTCTTGAATTCGGGGGTCAATCCCGTTCCCAGATATACCTTTTTCTCGGGCAGATACTCGATCAATACAACCTATTCCAACTCTTCAACCGTTGATTTGGTGGCGTCAGAATCTTCGGGGATGATAAAATTTTGAGGGGTCAGAAAATCCTCATCTTCTTCTTCCATCTTCTGCTTCCCTGATTCGGTCGAGGCTGGCGGCTGTGATTACTATTTGATTTCTCGTTTACTTTTGATGCTCGACCTTTCCGAGGTTGGTAGTGTCGGTATCAGTGTCACCTCATCGACCACAAACATTTCCTTCGCAGCATGTTGCTCCCCATATACTGTTTGTACACCATCCGATGTTGGGAATTTCATCACTTGGTGGAGAGTCGAAGGTATTACCCTCATATTGTGGATCCAAGGCCTTCCGAGTAGGGCATTGTACCTCATGTCGCCCTCGATTACGTGGAACTTGGTATTTTGGATGGTCCCAGCCACGTTCACTAGTAGAATAATCTCCCCCCTAGTTGTTTCACTGGCCATATTGAAGCCGTTTAAGACCCGAGCTACGGGCACAACTTGATTTTGCAGACCAAGCTACTCCACGACCCTCGATCGGATGATATTCGCCGAGCTACCTGGATCCACTAAAACATGCTTAACTTGAACTTTATTTAAAGAGATAGAAATTACCAGAGCGTCGTTGTGGGGCTAAGAAATGTTGTTGAATGATAAAGTTCCTTCGGGCACATAATCTCGGGTTCGTTTTTCTCGAGTGATCGGTATCTTTGTGCGTTTGAGTATGGGTCCCTGTGGAGTGTCGACCCCACCGACGATCATACGAATGATATGTTGGGGTTCCTCTTGTTCATTTTTTATGTTGGCATCTCTCTCTCTGAAATGGTTCTTGGCTCGATCACTGAGGAACTCTCAAAGGTGGCCCTCATTGAATAGACGATCTACCTCCTCCCTTAATTGTCTGCAATCCTCGGTCTTGTGGCCATGTGTGCCATGATATTTGCACATTGAATTTGAGTTTCTTTGGGAAGGATTGGTTTGCATGAGTCTGGGCCACCTAGTATCTTTGATCCTTCCGATTTCCGATACAATACCCGATGCATCGATGCTAAAGTTATATTCCGATAACCGAGGTGCCTCTATATGATCAACATATTTGTCAAAGCCACTTTTGCTCATAAGTCCCCGAGAATTCTGTCCTCGATCATTTCTTCGATTGTTTCGGACGAAATTGCATCCCGAACCATTGTTCATTCGATCCGCGGGTGTATGGTTGATATCGGTCTCTGTTCGACCTTGGCTCTTTGTCGATGTCCCTTTGGTTTTTAATAGCCGACCTGTTTGGATGTACTGATCCGGAAGGAGCTCCTAATTAGTTATCTTCGACCCTGATTTTTGACTGATATCGATTGTGCATATCTTCCCAAGTTATAGCTGGATACTCGATCAAATTTTGTTTAAGCCGATGTGATGCTATCGAACTTCGCTCGTTCAACCCTTGGGTGAAAGCTTGAACGGCCCAATCGTCTGTGACCGGTGGCAATTCCATGTGTTCCATTTGAAATCGGGACATGAACTCCCTCAGCATTTCATTATCCCTTTGCCTTACTTTGAAAAGGTCTGATTTCCTTGTTGCGACTTTTATAGCACCGGCGTGTGCCTTTACGAAAGAATCTGCTAACACGGCAAATGAGTCGATGGAATTCAGTGGCAGGTTGTGATACTTAATCATTTCTCCCTTCGAGAGGGTCTCTCCGAATTTCTTTAACAACACAGATTCGATTTCATCATTTTCTAAATCGTTACCCTTGATGGCACACGTGTAAGAGGTGATGTGCTCGTTAGGGTCGGTCGTTCCATTATATTTTGGAATCTCGGGCCTATGAAATTTTTTGGGGATTGGTTTTGGGGCTGCACTCGAGGGAAAAGGCTTTTGCACAAATTTTTTGGAATTCAACCCTTTTATCATTGGTGGTTCCCCCGGGATCTGATCGACCCTGGAGATATATATTTCTATTTTTTTATCGTTTGCTTCGATTCGCTTTGTGAGCTCCTCGAGTATCTTAGCAATTTCGGGAGTAACCCCCGATTCTTGCTCATTTGACCTTACTATGACTGACTCCGTTCTGTGGGTAATTTCTCGAGGCGGACTGGGCTCCGGCCTGCTCGGTACTTAGGTTTGGCTCTGCAACTGAGCTATCGCTACCTGTTGGGATCGCAGCATTTCAAAAATCATACGCAAGCTGGCTCTGTTTTCCTCAACGTTATGGGTGTCTCGAGCTGCAGATCGAGTACCACCATTAATGCTATTTTCAGGTTTAGAATGTTGGTTTTCCTCAAGGGCCACATGCGAATTAACGTCTAGTGTTACCTCGACTTGAGCTTTAACGGCATCGACAAGCGCCTTTCCGGCCCTGGGCGTCAAGTTGTTGTTTTCATCTTGAAGGCCAGCTTCGTTGTCGATAAGTAAAGCCATTAATCGAGGGTTTGTCATTGCTAATCCGAAGTCAAAGACACTTTCAAAAGACAAGCGTAAAATAGTGTATGTTGCAGATTTGTATCAAATAACTACTGTTATCCTTAGCCCCGCGGTGAGCGCCAAACTGTTTACCCGGAAAATCGAATAGAGTTGAATTTGTATGTTGTTCTAAGGGTATGTGGTATAACTTGACACAAATCGTAAAGAGAAATTAGAAATATCCGATCTTAACTATAAAGAATAAAAGATAAACACAGTTGAAAGGAGGAAAATGAATGAGCAAAATAAGATGAAGTAATGGAGCTCAAAGGGTTAATCTTTCAATACGAGAAATGGTATTTTTGTTACAATGTGTGAATGTCTTGATGCCCCTTACAGAAACAATAATCATCCCTTTTATAGTGGAGAGATCCTACTTTAGATATAATAAAGATTACATAGTGGGAAACCCATGATGAGTCAGTTTTTCCCTAATTCCCGCCGGGATTCTCTCCCCTAGTGCAGTTGCAACGGCTCTTGTCTATGAGCTCGATATTGACTCGAGCTCGGTTTCAACTCGAGCTCTCGATCTTGACTCGAGCTCGATTCTGACTCGGCGTCCGGTACTGATTCGGGGTCGGTCTCTGAATCATAAGCTCTATAATTTCGCTTCGCCTTATAGTTCGATTTGGATTCGAGCTCGATAATGATATTGAGCTTGACGTTGATCGGTCATAGAACTCGAAGCTTGGTGACCTGACTTCGGACCTCAACCTAAAAATATCGAAGTCGCTCTTCGATCAATGTATTACTATCTCGACCAGTTCGTATGAAGCACTAATCGGTTTTGGCCGTATACATAACTATACTCACTTTCAATTTTAAGGTTGCATTCGAGCAAACCAAGAGAGAAAAGTAGAGAATTAAAGTTGCATTCGAGCAACCAAGAGAGAAAAGTTGAGAATTCTCGTAGGAATGTGTTAAGAAATAAAAAAAGTTGCAACCTTCGAAATTCGGGAAAAATGAGGTGAAACAGTTCGAGCTAACAATTTATGAAGTCCAAACTGTTATAAAATAAAACTACAGGAATAATTCATGAGGTTCAAACTTTCACAATCCAAATATAAAAAATTTGCTTGAGTTTTAAACCCCGTTCAAACCGTAAATCTTGCAATTCAATGCAGATATACCTAATATCTAGCCTATTTTATCGCAGTATGAATGCATATATTATAAAAGTTAAAAAATTATAACTTGGATGAAGTGCTGGTATACTTTTTAGTTGAATAAACAAGAATTGGTTAGCCTTGAATAAGAGGGATGGCCACATCAATACCTAAGAGACCATAACTAGCATCTTAGCTTGACCGCGTTGCTTATTAGATTATAAAAATTTGTGATAGCGCACTAGAGCATCTGTTTCAATAGGATAAGGGATAAATTGGAGGATGAGGATGGCAAGATTCTGTGTTTGGAAAGATGACAGTGAGACAAAAGCTTTCAAATTAATAAAGGAAAAAAACTTCATCATTGTGTGCTAGAGTTTCACAAAAAAAAATCAAACTCTATTGCTCAATTCTGAAGTTTCACATGTAGAGATTTTTCGAAAGTCAATATAGTACGTTGTAGTTTCACAAATAAAGGTTTCGAAATCTAGCACCAATTGC
The DNA here is from genome assembly GCF_000715075.1 of Nicotiana tabacum. Taxonomy (NCBI): domain Eukaryota; kingdom Viridiplantae; phylum Streptophyta; class Magnoliopsida; order Solanales; family Solanaceae; genus Nicotiana; species Nicotiana tabacum. Next base: position 30,083,492 of record NC_134098.1, read on the forward strand.
TGGAGCGTATTATTTTCTAAAAATTCTGTATCAAAAGAGTGACAAAATGTTATTGAAATAGTGGTTAAAGCTTAATTAGAGGTCAAAAACAACTATTTACTAATTTCTTTGAGAATTTCGAAATAACGGGTCGTTCCTCCATCCTCCTTTACTTAAATATCAGGGTTAGTTGGTATAGTGCATGGCTGAACCCTGTTACCTAAGTCTTAAATTTCTCGACCTTTACCACTACCTTATTTCAAAAATTAGGCATCATCATATGTTTTTTTACCTTTCAGTTTGGATCTACTGCCAAAACATTACATGGCTATTGATTCAGTTATTTATCGCCTGGTGTGGACCGCATATCTCTCAAACTTTTTCTTATTTAATTTATTTCAATTTTGTCTTTAATAGAGAAACATTACGTTTCAATTTCATTGGTGGCAAAATTGTGATGGATCAAACCAAATGGTAACCCAAAATGTTATTAAATAATTCCTATATCACAACCTGAAATCCATTGATGCTATGTGATTAGCACTTGACACATTACCCCCTTCGAACAACCCAACACATATAATTTACCCAATCATATGCATGTAAAAGATATATTTAGAATCATCTTTAGAAAGCCCAGGCATGAAACATATAAACCTTGACTCATGTAGCATATTTATATTCTCAAGAAAATTAAATTACAAAAAATATTTCTTTCATGTGTATCATATGCAACAACTACTACTACTATTACGCCTCAATCCTGAACATAGTTGAAGTCGACGATATGTATCCTCTTTTTTTCTTTAAGCTCAACTCATATTATCATCATACAAAATAAAATAATAATAATAGTAAAAATAAGTTATATATATATATATATATATATATATATATATATATATATATATATATATATATATATATGATCCATACCAGTCGTTTTGAGTTCTAGCATCTCATTCCATGATTTGAGACTTCGAGTAGCATCATTTGATATTTTATGACTTGTGGATATGGATGGTCCGGGTCCTAGAGTATTCCGAAAGGATTTGGAAAAGTTAAAAGGCTAAAATAGAAACCTTAATTTCACGATCCAAAATTACACCAAAGACCGTGATGGCACCTAACACGCTCGCTAGGCAAGCCAACACTCATATCACGCACCAACATCGGAGAGCGGGACCGGCGCTCAATCGAGGTATCCCGGTCAAGCAAGACTTCTCGATGCCCATTAACTACCCTTATCCATGAACGATTTATGAAGAAATAATATGTAGAGGTTAGCCAAGAATATTTATGGGAGAAACATCTAGCGTTAATCTTCCATTACTTAAGCAATTTCATTAATAGCTAGCAAAACATTACAAGTTATTTTAAAAGTCTTTAAGCGGAAGCAAAATGACATACAACATATTAAATCCCCATATGATACATGACCCACACTGTGTCCATGGAACCTCTAAACTGATATGAGAAAAATATGAATGTGTCGGTGACAAGGCCCCGACTATACCTCAAAACAATGTGTAAGGATCAATATAATACAAGAGCCCCGATACAGAGTAGAGCTCACCAAGGATCAGCTGAAGGAAGGCTCGCTTCTATCAAGTACCTATGTCACCTACTGGAGTATCACCTATATTCATTAAAGATGCAGTATCCCTGGCAAAAGAGACACATATGGAATAATACTAGTATGTAAAGTGAACAGAATAATGTATACTCAAAGAGAGATAAATGAAGTAAATCAAGAAGATATAAAACAACCTATTGCATCATATGTCAAGTCATATTGTACTTGAGTCATCCTACACTTCTTTTGGATCGAGTGGGCCGTATGAGCTATTTATGAGACATAGAAAATATAAAGTAAACGTGACACTATGTTTCGGCAGAAGACAATAAAAATGGCACTTATGCATTTCACCAGGCCGTCCATAAGGCTCACCTATTTCTTATGTTTACTATGCGTCCCACCAGTCTGTCCATAGCCAACTGTTACTATGTACCTATGCGCATCACCAGACCGTCCATAGGGCTTATCTGTACTATGCACATATGTGCTTGTAAAAGACCCAACCGGTCGTTTTATGTAGTTGAGCCACATTTTACCTTTTGAAGCTTCCCGTATTTTTATTTGAGGTTTTATGACTTGGGAAGATGGTTAGTTTCGTTCCGGGAAGGTTTCGGGTTAATTTGGACCCTTTGATTCTTGGTTTGGAAGCTTAAGTTAAAAATGTTGATCGAATTTTGACTTTTATAAAAATGATCCTAGAACAGTATTTTGATAGCTCTGATAGATTTATATCGTGATTTTGGACTTGGGCGTATGCCCGAAATTGAATTCGGAGGTCCCGAGATTGATTTGACTTATTTTGCCGAAAGTTGGCAATTTGAGGTATAGAAGTTTCCCTAAGTTTAACCGTAGGTTGACTTTGTGGCTATCGGGTTCGAAATTTGATTTTGGGACTTGTAATAGGTTCTTTTTTCTATTTGGAACTTGTTTGCAAAATTTGGTGTCATTTGATGTTGGTTTGATAGGATTCGGACGCTTGGTTGCAATTCTAGAGGTTTTTGAGTTTTCTTTTGAAATTCATGAGTTTTGATGTCCGATTCGTGGTTCTAGGTATTATTTTTGGTGTTTTAATTGAGCGAGCGAGTTCGTATGATGTTTTAATACTTGTGTGGATTTTTGGTTTGGAGCCACGAGGGCTCGGTTGAGTTTCGGACGTATTACGGATTGGATTAAACTCATTTTTGGGTTGTTGTTGTGTTGGTGCTACAGTTATTGCAATTGCGAGCACCAGCCTCGCAATTGCAAAGTGGACAATAGGGGGAGCAGGTATCGCAATTGCGATACCTCATTTGCAATTGCGAAGAAAGGCTGGGACTGGGTAGGTTCACAATTGCGATCAAGTGGTCACATTTACGAGAGGTGCATACTTCGGCAATACGAAGTTAGTGTCGCATTTGCGACATTCCTCAAGTCTGTCAGGTGACGCAATTGCGAGTCTTTCTTCGCAATTGCGAGGGTTCATAATTGCGAACCCAGTATCGCAATTGCGACATCTCCACCTGAACAAAAAGGCTGGGAAGTCAGGATTTGATCTCATTTCTCTCATTTTAGAACCCTAGACTAGGTAGGAGGCAATTTAGAGAGGGGATTTTCACCTATAATCATTGGGTAAGTGATTTTGATTAATTTTCAACTATATTATATGATTATATATGAGATTTAACATCAAATTTATGAAAATCAAAGAGAAACTTTGGAAAATTTTGTATATGTTTTGAAAAATAAGAATTTGAGATTTGAGAGTCGACTTGGACTCAGATTTGAAAAACAAAACACATATATGGACTCGTGAGGTTATAGGAAGTCGGGATATACTCTTGGACCCGAGTTTTGACCGGGTGGGCCCGGTATTGACTTTTGTTGACTTTTGGGGAATTGTGTAAAGATCTTAGCTTTATTAATCGAAATTGATTTCTCTTGCATTGTTTGATGATATTAAGTCGTTTTTGGTTAGACTTGAGCCGTGCGGAGGCGAATTTTAAGGGAAAAGCTATTTTTTGAGTGTTGATTTGGCTTAGTTGAGATAAGTATCTTGCCTAACTTTATGTGGGGGAACTATCCCTTAAGATTTGGGCTGATTGTATTATTGAAATTATGTGGAAGACGTGTACACAAGGTGACGTGTGTGTACACGGCTTATATGTGGTATTTGACCGGTTTAGACTCTTAAGTTACCTATAAGCACTTAATTGAAGTTATTATTATTTGTTCTATCTTTAGTTGTCAATTCTATTCTTACATGCCTAAATTGAAGTTGTCATTACATGTTCTAGTTTCCATCATCAAGTTACTCTTATATGCATTTACTTATAGTTGTTGTTACATGTCATTCTTTCCATTGTTGAGTTATTTTCATGCATTGAGACTTAGTCGCTATATCATACTATCTCTTTCGTTGTTAAGATTATGTCACGTACTTGAATTGGAAGTTGCCATTTCATGGGAACACCTTCATTGTTGGGTTATTGAAGTTGTATTTGTGAAAGCCATTAACACATTGTGGTTGAAGTTGTTGATTGTTGAGATATTTTTCCTTGTTGAGTTGTTTCTCATCAATTTTGTTGTTATTGAGATTCTTGTACACGTTGTGGTTGAGTCGTGGCTATGAGTTGTGGTAACATTGGTATTGTTAATTTGGGAAATATAGTGGTGTATGGGCACGTGTGGTGCGAGTTGATTATTGTGTTGTGATATTGGTGCACATGCGGCGGCATAAGGATAGAGATTGATGTGCATGCGACGAGATAAGATGGGACTAATATGCGTGTTGCTAGTAAGGGAATTACCTGAAGCCATGCGGTGAGATAATGTCACGACCCCAATTTTTCACCTTAGGATGTCGTGATAGCACTTAGTCACTAAGACTAGGTAAGCCTAACATGCATTGAAAAATAGCATAAATAATAACTTAAACATCAAATTAAACTGTTAAACTAGCGTAACAAAACCTCAACGGTACAACTAATGAATAACTCCCAAAATCTGGTGGAACTGAGTCATAAGCTCTACAAGAATGTACTGATAGTCTAGAAATACAATATTGTTTGAACAAGAAGTAAACAGTAGAGCATCTAAAAATAGAAGGTGATTTCGAGGCTTGCGAACGTCGAACATGTGTACCTTGAAGTCTCCGAAATGGCTAATCAATCACTAACATCCAGCACGGGCAGAAGTACCTGGATCTGCACAAAAAACGTGTAGAAGCATAGTATGAGTATACCATAACGGTACCTAGTAAATATTAAGACTAACCTTGGTAGAGTAGTGACGAGGCCAGGCCAAGATACCTACTAGGATAAGAAAGCCAAACAGGATATATCATAGTCTAAAAATGGAAAGCGTGAAAGTAAATGACAGATAATCAGTTCGATAATATAAGCTAACAACGGAAATTTAAGCAGTAAGGCAACAAGTAGTGAACACATGATGAAACAACATATAGTCAACACAGACAAATACAAGTGAGACTATGAGGAAAACAACAAGAATTGTTCAACCAACAAGCCTCTTTTAGCATGGAATGTACAACAAGAATCACAACTGAGATACCGCTTCATATTCACATTTCACAATTTCGATCATAATCTTTTCTTATATCACCGCGTGAGCCTTACATTTAGTTTTGAAAATCATTTTTCCCGAAATAGCTACATGCGTTTTAGCCCTCTTATCTCATCGCGTGGCTTCAAGTAATTCCATTACTCACAACACGCGTATACAATCCCACCTTATCTCACCGCATGCATATCAACCCCTATCCTTATATCACCGCATGCGTATCAATATCACAACACAATATTCAACTCGCACCGCATGTTCCCATATGCCATAACACTTGCCAAAATCAACAATACCGATGTCATCGCAACATATAGCCCATGGCTCAATAACAATGAGCACAAGAATCTCAATAACAACAAAATGAATGAGGAATGCTCAACAATTAACAACTTCAACCTCAATGTGATAATGGCTTCTAGAACTTCAACATCAATATTTCAACAAGAAGATATTTCACGAAATAACAACTTCAATTAGTAATTTAACAAATAAGGATTAACAAGACAATAAGAGAGGTAGTAACTTCAACTAAAGCATATGAGAGCAATTACAATAATGAAGGGTATAACAAATGCTAACGACACCAATTAGAATATGTAAGAGTAAATTTAACAACAAGAGATGTAACATGTTATAACAATTTCAAGTAAAGGCATGGAAGAAGTCTAAAAGTCTAAACCGATCCAAATACCACATATAGCCCATGTACACACTCATCACCTTATGTACACGTCTTCCATATAGTACAATTAACATAAACAACCTAAATCCTAAGGGGGTAGTTTTCTCACACAAAGTTAAGCAAGATACTTACCTCAACTAGGCCAAATCAACCCTCGAATATAGCTTTTCCCCTAAAATTTGCCTCCACAGGGCTCAAATCTAACCAAAAGCAACTTAATTTTATCAAACAATGCAAGGAAAATCAATTACAATAGATAAAGCTATGATCTTTACACATTCCCAAAAAGTCAACCTAGGGCCCGCCCAGCCAAAACCCGAGTCCAAAGGTAGATTCTAACTACCCATAATACCACGAGTCCATATATATGATTTGTTTTCAAATCCGAGTCCAATTTGACTCTCAACCTCAAATCTTCATTTATTCGAAACTTTGACAAAATCTCTAAATTTTCCTCTTTGATTCTCATAAATTTGATGCTGAATCTAAGATATAATCATGGAATATAGTTGGGAATTAGTTAGAATTAGTTACCCAATGTTTGTAGATAAATATCCCCTCTCCAAATCGCCTCTTACCGAGTCTAGGGTTCTAAAAATGTGACAATGAGATTAAAATCCCGACTTTTCTAATTTTTGTTCAGTTGCAGATGTCACAATTGCGACACTAGGTTCACAATTGCGAAGAATTTCTCGCAAATACGGCACTGACAGTCTAAGGGAAACATCGCAAATACGACAGTGGGGTTCACAATTGCGAACCTTGTTCCCATCGCAAATGCGACACAATACATCGCAAATGCGAACTCACCTACCCAAGCCCAAACTTCGCATTGAATTCGCAAATGCGAACAAGGTATCATAATTGTGATACCTAAGCCTCCCCTGCCATGTTCGCAATTGCAAGGCTAGTGCTCGCAATTGCGACATCAGAGCACCAACACACCACCAAGTCCAGTTTTAGTCTAAACCTTCCCGAAATGCATGTGAAAATCATCTGAGCCCTCGGGGCTCCAAACCAAACATCCACACAAGTCTAAAAACATCATACGAACTCGCTCGCGAGAAAAAAAAATATTTAGAACTACGAATGGGATATCAAAACGCATGAATTTCAAAGAAAAGTTCAAGAACTTTTAGAATTACAACCAAACGTCCGAATCTTATCAAACCAGCTCCGATTAACACCACATTTTGCAGACAAGTTCTAAATAGTATAACGGACCTATTCCAAGTCCCAAAACCAAACTGGACCCGATAGACAAAAGTCCTACAGTCAAACTTGGGAATTCTTCTAAATCTTAAATTGCTAACTTTCGGCAAAACAACACAAATCAACCTACGGACCTCCGAATTTGATTCCGTGCATAAGCCCAAGTCCAAAATCACAATACAAACCTATTAGAGCCATCAAAACACCGTTCCGGGGTCGTTTTCACAAAAGTCAAACTTTTGTAAACATTTCTAACTTAGGCAGCCACGAACCAAAGGGTTCAAATCAACCCAAAACCTTTTCGGAACGAAACTAACCAAGTCGCAAGTCATAAAGTCAAGATTACACATGTGTGAAGCATCAAAAAAGGAAACGAGGTACAAATACACAAAATGACCGGTTGGGTCGTTACATTCTTCCCCTCTTAAAACAAACGTTCGTCCTCGAACGTGCTTAGAGACATACCTGAAGTGATGAAAAAATGAGGATAATGACTCTGCATGTCTTGCTTGGTTTCCTAGGTCACCTCCTCAATAGGATGACCCTCCATTGGACCTTCACTGAAGCAATACTCTTTGACCTCAACTTTCGGACATGTCTGTCCAAGATAGCCACCGGCTCTTCAACATAACTCAAATCCTTATACAATTGGACTGAGCTGAAATCTAAAACATGGGACGAATCACCATAGTACTTCCGAAGCATAGAAACATGGAACACCGAGTGAACTGTCGTTAAGATGGGTGGCAATGCAAGTTTGTAGGCCACCTCACCAACCCTCTTAAGGATCTCAAAAGGACTGATTTACTGAGGGCTCAACTTGCCCTTCTTCCCGAACCTCATCACACCCTTCATGGGTGAAACCCGCAGCAAAACCCTCTCTCACACCATAAATGCTACATCACGAACCTTACGATTAACATAACTCTTTTGTCTAGACTGTGTTGTACGAAGCCGATCCTGTATCAAATTGACTTTCTCCAAGGCATCCCGAACCAAATCGGTGCCTAACAACCTAGCCTCACCCGACTCAAATCAAACAACTGGAGAACGACATTATATACCATATAGGGCCTCATAAGGAGCCATCTAAATACTCGATTGGTAGCTATTATTGTAGGCGAACTCTGCAAGCGGAAAGAACTGATCACAAGAAACCCCAAAATCCGTAACACAGGCGCGTAGCATATCCTCCAAAATCTAAATGGTGCGCTCGGACTGCTCATCCGTCTAGGGGTGAAATGTTGTACTAAACTCAACCTGCGTGCCTAACTCATGCTGCATAGCCCTCCAGAAATGCAATGTGAACTGCTGCCTCGATCGGAGATAATGGACACCGGCACGCCATGGAGACGAACAGTCTCACGGATATAGATATGAGCTAGCTGCTCTAAAGAATAGGTAATTACCACGGGGATGAAATGTGCCGACTTGGTCAGCCTATCCACAACCACCCACACTGCGTCAAATTTCTTCACAGTTCGTAGGAGCCCAACAACAAAATCCATGGTAATACGCTCCCACTTCCACTCGGGAATCTCAAGTCTCTGAAGCAAACCGCCCGACCTCTGATGTTCGTACTTCACTTGCTGACAGTTCAAGCACTAAGCCACATGCGCCACTATATCTTTCTTCATTCTTCTCCACCAATAGTGTTGCCTCAAATCCTGATACATCTTAGCAGAACCTGGATGAATGGATTACCGCGAACTGTGGACCTTCTCAAGAATTAACTCACGCAACCCATCGACATTGGGTAAACATATCCAGCTCAGCATCCGCAACACCCCGTCATTTCCAATAGAAACCTCCTTGGCATTACCGTGTTGTACTGTGTCCTTAAGGACAAGCAAGTGGGGGTCATCATACTGACGCTCTCTAATGCACTCATATAAGGAAGATCGAGAAACCATGCAGGCAAGAACTCGGTTGGGCTCCGAAACATCCAATCTCACGAACTGGTTGGCCAAGACCTGAATATCCATGGCTATTGGCCTCTCTAATGCCGGTAGATATGCCAGACTGCCCATACTCTCCGCCTTTCTACTCAAGGCATCGACCACCATACTGGCATTCTCGGGATGATATAGAATAGTGATATCATAGTCTTTCAACAACTCTAACCATCTCAGCTGCCGCAAATTAAGATCTTTATGCTTGAACAGATGCTGGAGATTCCGGTGGTCGGTATAGACCTCACATGGAACACCGTACAAATAGTGCCTCTAAATCTTCAATACATGAACAATAGCTGCCAATTTCATGTCGTGCACCGAATAATTCTTCTCATGAACCTTCAGTTGCCGAGACACATAGGCAATTACCCTACCGTCTTGCATCAACACAATGCCAATCCCAATACATGATGCATCACAATACACAGTGTAAGACCCCGAGCCCGTAGGCAACACCAACACAGTGGTTGTAGTCAAAGCAGTCTTGAGCTTTTGAAAGCTTGCCTCACACTCCTCGGACCATCTGAAAGGAGCACCCTTCTAGGTCAATCTAGTTAAAGGTGCAACAATAGATGACAAACCCTCTACAAAACAGTGATAATATCTGACCAAACCAAGGAAACTCCGAATCTCAGTAGTTAAAGACGGTCTGGGCCAACTCTAAACTGCCTCAATCTTCTTCGTATCTACCTTGATCCCCTCACTAAACACCACATGATCCAGAAACGCCACCGAATTAAGCCAAAATTCACACTTGAAAATTTTTGCATATAACATCTTCTCGCTTAAGGTCTAGAGCGCAATCCTCAAATGTTGTTCATGATCCTCCCGGCTACGAGAATATACCAAGATGTCATTAATAAATACAATGACGAATGAGTCAAGATATGGTTGGAATACACTGTTCATCAAGTGCATGAATGTTGTTGGGGCGTTGGTCAACCCAAATGACATTACGAGGAACTTGTAGTGACCATACCGAGTCCTGAAGGCAGTCTTTGAGATATCCTCAAATCAATCTTCGAGAACACTCTGGCACCCTGAAGCTGGTCAAATAAGTCATCAATGCGCGGTAATGGGTACCTGTTCTTCATTGTAACCTTGTTCAACTGCCTATAATCAATACACATCCGCATCGAGCCATTCTTCTTCTTTACAAATAGAACCGGAGCACTCCAAGGTGACACACTAGGCCGGATGAAACCCTTATCAAGCAACTCTTACAGTTGTTCCTTTAACTCCTTCAGCTCTATTGGTGCCATACAATATGGTGGAATAGAAATGGGTTGAGTGCCTAGCACCAGGTCAATACCAAAATTGATATCCCTATCGGGCGGCATGCCCTGTAAGTTTGTTGGAAACACATCAAGGAAATCTCTCACTACCGGAACTAACTCAATGGTAGGAGTATCAATACTAACTTCCCTCACAAAGGCTAGATATGCCACACTCCTCCTTCTCAACCATCAATTGTGCCTTAAGGAAGGACACAACCCTGTTAGGAATATAATCCAATGTACCCCTCCACTCCAACCATGGCAAACCTGGCATAGCCAAGGTTACAGTCTTAGTATGACAATCTAGAATAACATGATAGGACGACAACTAGTCCATGCCCAAGATCACATCAAAGTCTACCATATTGAGTAACAATAGATCAACTCTGGTATCAAAACCACCAATAACAACTAAACATGACCGGTACACAAGGTCCACAACAATAGAATCTCCCACAAGCGTGGACACATATACAGGAGAACTCAAAGAATCACGAGATATATCCGAATAGGAAGCAAAGTAAGATGACACATATGAATAAGTGGATCAAATAAGGCTGACGAATCCCTATGACAAACCGGAACCATACCTATGATGACGATATCCGATGCAACCGCCTCTGTCTTACTAGGAAAGGCATAGAAATGAGCCTGGACTCCCCCTCTAGGGTGACCGATACCCGCCCGACCTCCACCCCTAGTTGGTGGGGCAGGTGGAGCAGCGACTGGAGCAACAACCATGGCCTGCGAACCCTGTGGACCCTGAGGAATCCGTGGAGCCTGTGTAGTCTATGGAGGTGCACCCTGGTCGGCTAAACTGACCGCTGAAGGCACCCTGTGCAGGAGGTGCACTAGATAGTGGCTGAGCAAAATGGGCAACCTGGGACCTTAGAATAGTAGGAGCATCGCTAGTGGCTGAAAGTGCTGAATGAACTGGGCGGCTCACATAGCCTCTGCCATGACAGGCTACAACTAGAGCGTTGGCATCACTATATCCTCCCAAATCTCGAGGCCTCTTTGACTCCATGTCCTCCCTCTCACGGCCCCGCATACCCTTCAACCTCCGCACGATCTCTACCACCTGCTGATATAAAGTATCTGTCTCCAACTCTCGAGCGATGCTGAATCTAATACCATAGTTGAGCCCCTCGATGAATCTGCGAACTCGCTCTCTGACTATAGAAACCAAGGTAGGTTCATGTTGGGATAACTCACTGAATCTGATAGCATACTCTGATACTGTTATAGTCCCCTGACGCAGCTGCTCAAACTATGTGCGCCATGCATCACGAAGGGTCTGGGGAACTCTCTCTCTCTCTCATTAAAAACTCCGAAAAATGGAGCCCAAGCGAGTGGGACTGCATCAGCTGGTATACCCTCCTCGTAATCCTGCCACCACTGATGCGCTGCTCCTGACAACTAGAATATAGTAAAAGAAACTCCGCTCACCTCCACTATACCCATGGTGCGGAGAATATGGTGGTACTTCTCTAGAAAACCCTGCTCATCTTCGGTAGCTGTACCACTAAAAGTAGGAGGATCATAATTGTTGACGGCCAATTTTGACCCTCCCTCTTTAAATTAAATTATTTATATTTAATAATTTTCAATAAATATTTTGAAAGTATTTTCAATCAATAAATACCTATTTTACAAAATTAACTAAGTATTTAGTTTTGAAATTAATAATTTAGTATTGGTATTATATAATCACAAATATACTTGCTATTTTAATATTATTTAAGTAACTTTTATATACATCACATAGGCTTTATAATTAATTTAACGAATAACTCCTTAATTTCTAATTAATTAGATTACTCTGTTGATAATTCGAAATTAGTAAACAAAGTATTTTATAAATAATTAATTACAAAAATTAGTAGTATATTTGATATTTATAATTTTTACTACATTTTATTGGAAATAATTAAGTTTATTTAATTTAATTTCAAAAGGGGTTAAAAGGCTAAAAGGCTATAATTGCAATTCATAATTAAAACACAAAAGGCTATCATTTAAATGAATTCTAGCTCAATACATAGGCCCAATTCGTAATTAACCCAGTCTAGGTCCACCCCCACTCTCCACTTTGGCAATCCATGCCACTTCCATTGGACCAATTCGCTCCTGCCACGTCACCCATCTCTTATCCTCACAAAACAAACACAACAAATCTGGGCCGTCCATTTCTTAGATCAATGAACCACGATTTTTAACCCTATTTTCTCTTTAATTTTTAACGCCCTGAGATTTATCTTAGCTGTTGGATCACAATGATCCAATGGCCACAAAATTTTCCCACAAAAAATATTTTAACACCATAAGACTAGGACCGTTGATCTGAAAGATCAACGGCCCAGATCCCATCCCCAAATCTTAACCTAGAGACGACCTCCCCTTTCTCAGAAACCCTAATCATTTCCCCCACAAGCCCGTCCGCCTTCCTTTCCCTTTTCTCTCTCCCTTCTCTCAACCTCACAATTCACATCAATCAAAGACCTTGCACAAATTCATGCAAGGTCATGAATCCATACAGAGATTCATCCTTCCTACCTCCTCTACCAGCGATTCCTGCTGAGTCTTTCTTGTTTCACCGATAGAATTCAAAATTCCCCAAATCCGAACCCTAGACCAAAGAATGCAACTTTAAATCCCCTGATTTCTCTTATGCTCCATCAAATCGGAGCTAGCATGAGGTTTTCTCATAGTTTCATCATGTTATTCGATGACTAAAGGTCAAACGCAGTGACCTCTAGACATTGGAGTTTTATTCGGTGGTTCTTGATTTTAACGGTCATCCCTGATCTTCACACGCCTAGGTAAAAAATCTTCAATGATTCTCCGTTTGTTCTTTCTGATTTTACACGACTATGCTCACATCATCAATTCATCATCACCTTTCACTCACAAGTTTTGAATCTATTGAAACCCTAAGGCTCAATGGCCACTATAAATAGCAGTCTTGAATGCTCACACCAACGACATCAACTACACCTAACATTCTGAGAAATTAAGATACAGTAGAGTATTGCTTAGATAATTTCGTTTAAAGTTCAAGTTTTACTCAATCTCAGCTTATCTCTTTCTTTCTGGCTCTGTGTTTGTTACTGGTTGAAAGCTGAGCTTTTGGTTTCCTAAACGGCTAATTTGAGTACTCGTTTGGTTTGCTGCCCCAAAGGAGGTCAGTAAAACCTCGACCCTATTCTTTGTTCATTTAAATTACTAAGTATGAATTGCTCTGTTACTAAATAATATTGTTAATAATGTATTAATGGTTGACTGTTTTATATGCTTGATAATGATATATGGTTGTTAAATAGGTTCTGAGATCATGAATTTCCTCTAGTTATTAAAATTTGAGTTATGTAATGATTCCAATGAATATTTGATGACCTATCTCTGTTGTTAAGTCTTAAGAATAGCCTAATAACTCTCAAACTATTCTGATATCTGGTTTCTTTTGGATTTCCTTAATGTTATGTTAAGTACTGTCATGATACAAACTTGTTACACCACATGTTTTCGTACATAAAAGTACATCGCAAGTCAATTGATATAAGCTAAGAAATGAGATCATCTTTGAAAGTACATAAATTAAGTTAATCATGTTAACTTGGAGGTTACAAATACTTAAGATTATGAATACCAAGTAGCAAGAGGGTTGAAAGTCTTAGAAGCTAAACAAATTGAAGAAAATAAATTTCGTCAAAAGTCGACCAGTTCGGAATGTTATAACATGTACTTTTGGGGTGAGACTAGGGTTATTAACATGATAAGGAGGTTATGCTATGATTTATGTTAGTCGTATCATAGTCATGTGTAATGTTTTTAAGTCAAGCGAGTTGTGGAACAAAAGTTTGCAAAGGTCATCACAAGTTACACTCATAACTATGCTGAAAATTAGGTCAAATGTAGCTGAGCTTTTCTCCCACTGTACTTGGAATTAAGGGATGATCATCCACATATAAAATTTAATATATACTAGTCTAGTTTCTAAATTATTAAACCGTTTGTCAATACGACATCGGAGTAGAGAGTTATTCGCATTTTTGCAAGACTGCGCAGGCAGCCCTATGGGACCCACCAGGTCGGTGGCCGACTTTCACCTATTTTTATCTCGTTTTTGGGATGCGCTTTGCTCATTTCTTGACCTCATTCACACTCACATTCTCCAAAATCTCCCAAACAGTTCTGCCAAGTCTCCAAACAAATTCCAAAAAAGTACACCATAATCCAAAATCAAAGTTAGCCAAAGGTGAAGAATAACCCCTCTATGGTGTTGTGATGTGAATAAGGATGATGGTGAGCTAAGTTAAGCTTAGGATTCTAATGTTATCTACTTCCTAAGGTATGTTTAACATCTTTTTGATGGTTTTTAAGGTTAATTACATGGTTGTTGTGGTGTTGGAGTGAAAGGTTACATGATAGCACTTGAAAGAGGAAGAGACGTTACCTTTTGTTGGGTTATTTTAAGGCATATATATATATATATATATATATATATATATATATATATATATATATATATATATATATATATATATATATATATATATATATGTTTTTATTGTTGATTATGATATGGTTTCTGTTTTTATGCATGTATATATATTGATCAAGTGAATTGATGAAAGAAACATATGAAACTTTAGATTGGAAGTGAAGATTAGCTTAAGTCACTTCTATTGTGTTGTATTGTCATTGAGGGCTGTTGCAAGCTAAATATAACTTGGATTTTGAATTGAAGCTACTGTAGGAGTTATTTATATTGTGTTATTTCATGTTTTAAGGTTATCTTGATGTTAATTAAGTTAAATGGATGGACTAGACATGAACTAGTGAATAAAGCTGCAAATTGAGAATATTTGAAGTTGTGGATTGTTTCCTTTGTTATAAATATATGGTATAAGGCTGGAATCATTGATGAATGACTTCATTATCATGTTTATGATATTATTAAGTTAAAGTAAGAAGTCTATACGGGGTGATATGGGTTATACGGATTCTAATCGGAGCTTGCCGCTCGTCATGAAGTAGTGGTCACTTGTTGTTGTTATATGGTGCCTTGTTATTGATATTTATATATTGCTGGATTTCTCTGGATGTTGTTGTTGGTATATGGTATTGGAGGAGGCCCTTGTTACAGGGTAGATGCTATCGAATTTACGTCAACGAGCTAATAGCTTAAGTAACGGACTTTGCATTTACTCAACACTGATTTTGAATCTCCTTGTGCTATGGTAGATTGAGTTGAGTTGTTTGAAGAGTTGCTTGGAAGGTATTAAGGACTCAACGGGGTTAAAGTATGTTAATACTAACCTTTCCTTCATTTTGGCATGATCCCGTAACTAAATGTGTTTGATAACGAGACATAAAGAGAAGTTCATATTCCTTAATTTATGTACATTATCCTAGTCTCATAAGTTATCATATTCTTTATTATCGGGACTTTATAACATTTAAGTATTGCATTCTTCCAGTCTAGAGAGCAAATGGTCTCTCTCTCTCTCTCTCTCTCTCTCTATATATATATATATATATATATATATATATATATATATATATATATATATATATATATATAAAGTACTACCGTATTTTCACCACCATCGAGATATAATTAGTGGGCAGGCCCCTATTGGGCAACCTATGATCAGATGGTAAGTAATATGCCGAGACTACTGTGGATGAGCGCCTATGAGCGAGCCCAGAATGGCCGAGATACAGAGCCTAGTATGGCCGAGCGCCTATGAGCAAGCCTACTATGGCAGAGTAGTTATACATACCGTGCCTTATAGAGCCAGACAACTATTTTACTTACTATATTGAGAGAGTTGAGTCAGTATCAGCAGGTAAGCATATCTTTAAATTATCTTTGACTCCTAATTACTTTCAGTTATTATATTATCAGTTCAGTCTCAGCTTTCAATTATTGTATTGTCTTACATACTCGGTACATTATTTCGTACTGACGACCATGATACAGTTATCTTTAGAGGCTTGTAGACGAGCCCTGTATATTTTGTATATCAATAAATGTTCATGGCAGCTTCGTCGGCCTGCATAATTATATATATCAGCTTTTGGGTATGTTTACCCCTCAGATGAGAGAGATGTTATTTTCATATGATTTAGAATATGTCCTCATCATCCTAAGTTGAGGGTTACCCCTCCAGAGTTCACAATTACAGAGTGGTACGCTCGAACCGAGTATGGCACCAGGTGCCGGCCATGCCTTTTCAGGTTTGGGGTGTGACAAACTTAGTATCAGAGCAGTTCTATCCTAGGAAGTCTACAAGCCGTGTCTAGTAGAGCCTTGTTTATAGATGTGTTGTGCACCACATTATATAAATAGGAAGCTACAAGGCATTTAGTAGTTTGTTACCTTTCTTTCAAATCCAAATCATGTTATAGAGCTGAGTCCTAAGAGTTTGAGTAAGGACTTATGTTTGCCAATGATACATAGATGTTTACAATTAGAAAAATTACAGCTAGCCAGAGGGCTAATACAACAACAGGTAAGGGCATTAGTAGAGAGAGAATTCCTGACGATGTAGTGTTGTTTGAAGCCCTATTAGATCGTGCATACTAGATGGTTCACTCTAGAATAGTACAGTCAGATATAAATACTAGAACGTTAAGAAATATCAGAAGACATGTAGTGGAATCCTCGAAAGGATAAATATTTACCTTAGTATGACTCTCGCCCCTAGTAAAAAGAGAATATTAGGTGACCTGAAGAGCCAGTGAGATGGAGCAAGGGGAGATAAAAGTGAGAATGTTTTGTTGAAGTTTTCAGAATAAGGTAATAGACAGAGATATTAGCAGGAGAATAAGAAGAGAGTAATGAAGCATTACGAGTAAGATGTGATAAAAGGGTGATAACGGTAAATCATAATATGATAGGATGATAGACTCTATAGTCAAGTAAAGGAAAAGACAAGAGGTGATAGGCTTGAGACTATAAAAGAGTATATGCCATAAAGTCATATCCTTATTTCGAGAAATGAGTTGGTGACTCCAACATGATTACCAGAAGGCTAAGTTGGACCCCTGGAGTAATAGAAATTAGTATGGGCTAGTAAACAAGATAAAACCGAACATGAATTAGGGACCGAAGGATTTGATAATAGTCGACAACGTCGAAATTTCAAAGATCGTGTTCCGGCAATAATAGAATGGACAACAGAAGAATGACCGTTAAAGGTCATTCGAGAAGACGCTTCCCTAAAGAAAGCACTGTGAGCAGAGTTAAGCTTAAGGGACTAAGTGTGCCAGTTACACTAGGTGTCACTCTCGTGTGTAAGAAATTCAGTTATCCTTGGTATAGAAGGGTAACGACAAGGCAAGTTAGAGTCTGTGAAGATGTGAAGAGAAGCCAAAGATGAAGAGGTAAAACATTTATAGGTAAATCTTCATAGCATTAAATACTAGTACTCCCCTAAAGGAGGGAAAACGGTGTGATATGGTATTAAGTCGGAGTTATGTAGTTCAAGTAACTATGGAATAGTAAAGAAAGAATGCGGTAAAGAGGCTAAAAGAATGAGATTGCATTTATTCAGATCCTACAGATATGTTATGACTCCAGAACATTATGCAAGCATGATGCCGGAGAGAGGCAGTAAGGGTTCCCGGCCAGGATGTTATTGATAAATAAGTCTGAACGAACACTTGATACATTAGGAGCCGGTGCGAAAGGTAAGTTAAGACAAAAGACATAACCCAAGAGAGGTTACGCAGAATATAGATATGAGCATGTACTGACGAGTAGTTAGTAGTTGATTCAGAAAGAGCCTAGTTATGGCTAGACAAGAGGTCTCGGATAAATCAGCAGAACATGCAAGATAAATGTAGTGAAACCCAGCACAGGAAATTCAGTCTCACAAATAAGACGTCGTAATCCTTGAAAAATATTCAGATAGGAATTGGGGTAGTTAAAGGTACCGTATAAGTATTACGGAAATAAAAGAGAGTGCCACTGGGGAGATAGTCAAAATTTCAGTTCAGAAGTAACCTTACGAGCACAAGGGCGCAGAGATAAGTAACTAAGGACAATTATAGGTGAGTAAGAACATTAAAAAATTTGTCGGGTATATGATGTAAAAAGCTCACAGCTTTACAAGAGTCAGAGGGTCTTCCCTAAGTGCTACAACAAAAAAATAGCGGAGGAAATAAGGAAGAGGCTTCAACATAAGCATAGTGACCTAAAGAAGAAATGATCTTGTAACAACAGTCTCATTAACACATTGTATGCACTCCATAATGAAGTGATACCTGTCGTGACTAAGAATGAGAAGTAAAATAAAAAGTAATATTCGAGATCATATGAGTTGCAAGAAATTCCAATAGGTGTGGGCACTAAGATAAGCCAAGTATTCATACAACAAGTGGCAGAACGACCAAAAAAAGTAATTGCTTACTTTTAAAGAAAGCTGAGAAAGCACGAAAGGAATATTCGATCAATGACCCAGAGTTAGTTACATTATGAACACACTTAATAATTCGAAGTATTATCCATGCAACATATATGTTGACATTCCTCAACTATAGGAGACTTCGGTATAAGTTAAAAGAAAGAAGTGAGTCCACCTCACAGACAAAGGCTTGATTTAGAAGATTATATTATGGATATTCCATAGCATCCACGAAAGGCGAAAGTAATAACTAATACCCTGAGCCGCAGATTGGAAGATAGCTTAAGCCTACTTAAAGGCTGAGAGAGAAGAGGAAACTAAAGAGTTACATCAGCTAAGTGAATCAGGAGTCTTATTATTATACCTAGATAATTATAGAAATCGCGATTCAAAACACTGCAGAATCACTCTTAATATTAGAGGTACATGAGAGATAGTACAACAGCCATATTCTATAACGGCTCTACGATAAAGCCAGTTAGAAAAGTATCAGCCTCATAAGGAGTAAGTATGAATCTCCCACCGGATTGTGTATGCACTAGAGGTGCAAGTATTATGGTAGAGCTTCAAGTTGTGGATGTGAATTCCACCTATGTGGAAGGGTGATTATGAAAGAGACAAAAAATACGATGCGAGATTTAAAGGTAAGTAAGGTAAAGGTGAAGAAGGTACGAGATACTCAAGTGCAGAAGGTTATGAATAGTCTAGACTTCAGATAGAGAGATAGAAGCATTGTGATTCAGTATCCACAAATGATAGTTGTGTCGTCAGTGGCATATCTTCTAGCCTATGGTTTCCAGTTACCGAGAGGTCTAGTTAAGAGAGTACAGAAGAGCTAGAGATGGCATGATGTCTCGCTTGAGGTTCCAAAATAACATAAGGAAATCTGTGGTGCTATCAAGTTAAATGAAGGTTGAAAGTAGTAAAAATAGATATGTGTATGTCGCAAGCTGAAGTATGGTAGAGCAACAAGGTTTTAAGTAGACAGGAGTAAGGATAAGAAAAGGTAAGTGAGAAGGTGACACAAATAGGTAAGTCCTCAGGATTAAACCCATCAAAACAACAAAGCTGATGGTTTTCGTAAGTTATAAAAATCTCAGTACAGCCTGAATGAACTCGGGGGAGTTTAAGACTAGGAGCATTTAAAAAGAGGGAATGCTACCCTGGTAGTAGAATAGGGGTGTAATTATGATAAATTATCAGAGGATGACATTTAGGCCGTCGATTGAGTAATAATTCAAAGAGAAGTCATTTCATGAATTGCATGGGATTAGAATACCCCCATAAGATGAATCACGTTGCGATGCTATGAAATATGGTTATTGAAGTTTAGTATCATCCATAGGTGGATCAGGAAAATAAGTGCAAATGTTCCCGATGAGACATGAGCCCTAGTGAAAATGTATTATGTAAGAGGTTTCAAGTTATTAGTGGTAGATTATAGATCAACATTAAGGAAAATCAACAATAGATGGATAAAAATTACAAAGTATGAGATGAGATTGGGCTGTCATTCTTAAGATGAACAGTAATGAGGAAGCATTAAAGGGCTTAGATTTATACATATATGATAAGCAGCGAGAGAGTAACCTAGAGTTGGGTAGCAGACCTCGGTAATAATGAATCGAAGTAAGTGTTATGATATAGTCTAACCTACCTAGATGTAGTAAAGCCATAAGCATATATAACCGAGGATATGAAACAAAATATAGCAATAGTCATAAGTTCAAAAAAGTACCGAGCGGAGAACTTCAGTATACCCACAGATGCCCGGAGGGACAGCTTGTCAGAGTACTGTATATGTATACAAAGTGAGGCCTAGATATTGGCTAAAAGCTGGAGGAGAAGGGAGAGAAGAGTCACATAGGCGCGCATACAAGGACAAAGTCGTACATGCTGCATGACAGAAGGTAGCGATGGTTACGAGATTGGAAGAATTCCAACCACAGGTCATGGTGTGAGAAAGAGACCTAAAGGGGGGAATGCCCTGGCCTTTGGATTTATTCAGAGAATAGTTGCCTAGATGGCAAGGACAATACTAAAGTATTTGTAAGAGCTATAGGTTATGAGACTGATAAGCGCATCAGTCAACATTCAAGGACGAATGTTCCAAAGGGGGGAATGATGTTACATCCCATATTTTCATACATAAAATTATATCGCAAGTCAATTGATGTAAGCTAAGAAATGAGATCATCTTTGAAAATACATAAAGTAAGTTAATAATGTTAATATGGAGGTTACAAATACTTAAGATAATGAATACCAAGTACCAAGAGGGTTGGAAGGCTTAAAAGCTAAACGAACTTACAAAAATAAGTTTTGTCAAAAGTCGACCATTTCAGAATATTATAACATGTACGTCTGGGATGAGACTAGGGTTATGAACATGATAAGGAGGTTAGACTATGAGTTATTTTAGTCGTATTATAGTCGTATGTTATGTTTTGAAGTCAAGCGAGTTATGGAACAAAAGTTTGCAAAGGTCATCACAAGTTACACTCATAACTATGTTGAATATTAGGTCAAATGTAGCTGAGCTTTTATCCCAATATACTTGGAATTAAGGGATGATCCACCTACCATATTGAATTTATACGAGTCTAGTTTTTAACGCATTAAACTGTTTCTCGATACGACGTCGGAGTAGATAGATATTCTCGTTTTTGCGAGACTGCGCATGCAGCCCTATGGGACCCACTTGGTCGGTGGCCGTCCTTCACCTATTTTTATATCATTTTTGGGATGAGATTTGCTCATTTTTCGACCTCATTCCACCCTTAAACTCTCCAAAATATCCCAAACAGATCCCCCAAGGCTCCAAACAAATTCCAAAAAAATACACCATAATCCAACATCAAAGTTAGCCAAAGGTGAAGAATAACCCTTCTATGGTGTTGTGATGTGAATAAGGATGATGGTGAGCTAAGTTAAGCTTAGGGTTCTAATGTTATCTACTGCCTAAGGTATGTTTAAAATCCTTTTGATGGTGTTTAAGGTTAATTACATGTTGGTTGTGATGTTGGAGTGAAAGATTACAAGATATCACTTTCTCTCTCTCTCTCTCTCTCTCTCTCTCTCTCTCTCTCTCTCTCTCTCTATATATATATATATATATATATATATATATATATATATATATATATATATATATATATATATATATATATATATATTATGACTGAAAAATGGGGAAAATAACTTGATTATGATATGTTTTCTGTTTTTATGCATGTCTATATGTTTATCAAGTGAATTGGTGAAAGAAACATATGAAACTTTATATTGGAAGTGAAGATTAGCTTAGGTCACTTATATGGTGTGGTATTTCCATTGAGGGCTGCTGTAAGCTAAATATAACTTTGCTTTCGACTTGAAGCTACTATAGGAGGTATGTGTATTGTGTTCTTACATGTGGTTAAGGTTATCTTGATGTTGATTAAGTTAAATGGATGGACTAGACATGAACTAGTGAATAAAGTTACTAATTGAGGATACTTGGAGTTGTGGATTGTTTTCTTTGTTATAAATATATGGTATAAGGCTAGAATCATTGATGAATGACTTCATTATCATGTTAATGATACTATTAAGTTAAAGTAAGAAGTCTATACGGGGTGATATGGGTTATACGGATTCTAATCGGAGCTTGCCGCTCGTCATGAAGTAGTGGTCACTTGTTGTTGTTATATGGTGCCTTGTTATTGATATTTATATATTGCTGGATTTCTCTGGATGTTGTTGTTGGTATATTGTATTGGAGGAGGCCCTTGTTACATGGGAGATGTAGCCGAATTTACGTCAATGAGCTAATAGCTTATGTAACGGACTTAGCCTTTACTCACCATTGATTTTGAATCTCCTTATGCTATGGTAGATTGAGTTGAGTTGTTTGAAAAGTTGCTTGGAAGATATTAAGGACTAAATGGGGCTAAGGTATGTTAAGGATAAACCTTTCCTTCATTTGGCATGATCCCGTAACTAAATGTGTTTGATAACGAGACATAAAGAGAAGTTCATATTCCTTAATTTATGTACATTATCCTAGTCTCATAAGTTATCATATTCTTTATTATCGGGACTTTATAACATTTAAGTATTGCATTCTTCCAGTCTAGAGAGCAAATGGTCTCTCTCTCTCTATTCAATTTAGTTTTGTCTTTATTCAGTCAAGAGAGCAGAGGGTCTATATATATATGCAGTATTACACTATTTTCACCACCATCGAGCTATAATCGGTGGGCAGGCCCCTATTGAGCAACCTCTGATCAGATGGTAAGTTATATATCGAGCCTACTGTGGCCGAGAGCCTATGAGCAATCCCAGAAAGGCCGAGATACAGAGCCTAGTATAGCCAAGTGCCTATGAGCGAGCCTACTATGGCAGAGCAGTTATACGTACCGAGCCTTATAGAGCCGGACATCTATTTTACTTACTATATTTAGAGAGTTAAGTCACTATCTGCAGGTAGGCATATATTTAGATTACTTTTGACTCCCAGTTACTTTCAGTTATTATATTATCAGTTCAGTCTCAGCTTTCACTTATTCTATTATCCTACATACTCGGTACATTATTTCGTACTGACGTCTCTTTTGCTGGGGATGCTGTATTTCATGCCTGCAGGTCCTGATATATATCTAGATAGACCTTCCCAGGAGACAGAGTGAAACATCAGCTTGTTGGTAAGCTCCACTCCCTCGAAGTTACCAGGTCTAGACCTTGGAGTCCATTTTTTATACCGGTTTGATGGGTAGGTGGAGGCCCTGTCCTGACCATGATACAGTCATCTCTAGAGGCTTGTAGACGAGTCCTATATATTTTGTATATCAGTAGATGTTCATGGCAGCTTCGTCGGCCTGCATAGTTATATATATCAACTTTTGGGTATGTTTACCCCTCATATGAGAGAGACGTTATTTTCAGATGATTCAGAATATGGCCTCATCAGCCTAAGTTGAGGGTTACCCCTCCAGAGTTCACAGTTACAGAGTGGTACACTCGGGCCGAATATGGCACCAGGTGCCGACCACTCCTCTTCAGGTTTGGGGCGTGACAAAACTTGCCTTAAGTATTAATTATATTTGTAGTAACTCACTCGACAAATCAAACTTAAACAAATATGAATCTATTAGTGATAAGATAAGATTGTCATCTTGATTTGGGGATGCCAGTTTATAATATCTGAACTTATCCTCCCCTTCTAGCATACTTCTGTAATTTTGTCAACTCTTAGAAGATCATTGACTCTCTGATAAGTTTATGGTTGTTTGATCATAATGTATAAGCATGTTTTGAACAGACTAGATTCATGTACCATCTTTGTGTGTGTATTTTTAATATTACTACATACTAGACTTAAGTCATAAGGTTTGTGCAGGTTCTGGTATTCTATTTGTTTAGTTAAGATGCTAAAACCAAGTTCCACTATACTTGAAATCCTATACATGACATGCTTGATAGAATTTCCCAATGTGATAATATCCCTACCCCTTTTCTGAAATCTATGCAGTGACATTTTTAGCTTGATGATATAACACTTTCATTTTTTTGAAATAATATGACTCCATGTTAAATGCCTTCTGTATATGTTCTTGTGATTCTGCACTCATCTTGATTCTTTAATATTTCTGTTTGTCTTCCATAACCATATATATGTCTATGTTGTCCTTAGAACTTCATTAAGTTTACATAAATAAACCAGACCTATCTTGTGAACTTTGAATGAACCTTCTGTTGCTACAAATTGAGTATAATATAATTTGCTCTCCAAAAGGATTAATATGAAGTTGAAGGCTCTTAGAAAGAAGTAATCATATCCTGAATTTTTGAGTAAAATAAGACTGTTAGCTTAAGATTCTGTTAATACTCTTTAGAGGTTTAATCTGAATTATGAATCTGTAACTTTGTTAATACCTTTTAGAAGTCCTAATTATAGTTGTTAGTTTGGTATCTCTGTTAATATCTTTAGAAGTTCTCACTGAAGTTTTCTAATCTGTATTCCTGTCAATACTCTTAGAAGTTCTTGTTGAAATTATGAATCTGTAACTTTGTTGATACCTCTTAGAAGTTCTAAATGTTGTTGTTAATCTACAATTTTGTTAATACTTTTTAGAAGTTATAATTGTAATTGTTAATGGTATCTCTGTCAGCACCTTTTAAAGAATTCAATTGAAGTGGTTAACTTACATCTCTGTTAATATCCTCAGAGATTTCAATAGGAGTTGTTAGCTTGTATACATGTTAGAAGTTAAGACTTACGCTATTAAGGGAATGTGTCTATGCCCAGGAACTTCATAGGTTTTAACCATGCATCTATTCTATTTTGTAGATATAGGATCAAAGTGTTTGGGTTCCTAACAGTAACCTGATAATGCCTTTGTCTCTATGTGTCTGAAGCTGATTTCTTTTGAGCATGCCTATCATATCATTCACATTTGGATCATGTACTTGTTAGATTGTGGTTACATTAGGATGATTAGTTGCCTTATGATCCTATAGTACTTTGTATTAACTGTTATGGAAAATGTACATACACTTTTGTGGTATGGTGTCATTGTGATATTGGGATTTACATTTAAGTGCCTCATTGGCACTTAAAATTGTAGGGAGAAATAAATGTGAGTACATAGGGGTATTTGGGACTAGAGTTTAGTCCTTAGTTGAGCTACTCTCCCTGACACAAGCACTGCCGTGGGTGTTGAGACCCTTGGGAACTTTAAAGTGTCAGGGGTCCAAAGAGAGATTTGGCCATGAACGGAGCTCTACCCTTAGCGTCTAATCTATTGACATATATTATTCCCTTTAGGTTTAGTTTTTAATGATAATGAAAGGTTTTAATGTGAATCACTTTGCCATATGTGACCCCCACATTAGTATAATTCTTATAGTTTAAATTATCATTGATTGTTTCAATTTGTTTAGGCCCTTACTAGTTCATTTCATGTATAATTATATGTATAGAGTAGCATATCTAATGTCCTTCTTTCTTTTTTGAACATGTATTATAATTAGGCATGTCGTGTTCCCAAAGAACTCAGGCCCAAGCCCTATACTTGCGCATTTGGGAGGTCTGAAGTCTGCTGCCGTCCGTTTCTGCTATCTGCTGGGCCTGCCTCTTTTTGGCCCAAAACCAGAGTCCATCCTTTCCCTTTACTGCTTTACTGTATTTTTCTATCTTTATTGCTCACATGTATACAACATTTATCATATTAGATTGAATATTTTACCCTACCTCTTTGAATTATGTAGAAAATCTAGGCAAGCCCTAAAAGACATAGGATTTAATAATGTTAGACTTAGTAATGGACAATCTTAATTCATTATTTGCACATTGTTTATACTAATCTCTACTAATGATTTTATGAAGTTTTTTGGTATCAAAATAGCTTTAGGAAAAGGCGATAATCCTCTCTTTTCAAAAACCAGAATTGGAATCTAAAATTGGTATTCTAAACTGCGCTTTTCTACAAAATTAAACAAATGTCGTCGCCCAGTAAAAGGTGCTTCCAACGATTTCTTCAAAAAATGAAGTTTGAGAATCATGGTATATCTTAACCTATTTATTCACAATATTTTACTTCAGTAGAGTTACACAAGTAGCCATAATCATTTAAATACCAAGTGTTTACAACTTAACCCCATCTCACATGTTTTATAAATGCACACATTATGTGCAATATCCTAAACTCTTTCAATCACATGTATATACAAACATTATCTTCAAAACGTTTCTAAACCTATGTCCTTTAAAACTACACACTCTCTTTTCAAGTATTAAGTCTTAGAAATAGATACATGTGTTGCCCCTCTAACACCAGTTAAGCAGAATATAAACAACTAACCCCTTTAAGCCTAGTCTAAGTCCTATGGAGCTACCTCAGGTAGATTTTAAGGGGTGCCTAACACCTTTTCCTTAGAAGAACAAGAACCCTTACCCAATATCTCACGGGTTAGCAGACTAATAAAGAATACGACTTTAGTAATTAATAGGCACAATAGTATACCTTTAAATATTAGGTGGCTACTCTCTTTCATCAACAGTAGAGAAACCACAAGTTGAATCTTGTTTTGACTAGTGCAAAATAGGGTGCACCAACATGGCGACTCTGCTGGGGAAACCCCACTTAGGTCTGACCTTAGCAGACTTAGACTAGACTTGGAACTTAGATTTGTTTGTACACTGCTTTAATTTGCAAATTACGTGGTTACCTACTTTACTTGCTCAGTATGCCTGCTTATTATCATGCATGTTATTGTTACACCTCTATCTGTTACCGCTTTAGATATTGTCATCACACTCCTTCCTACCGAGTCTTGGCAGTACACTATCACACATAATGGCATGCGAGGGTTGTCTTTTACACCCCTCCGAACCTTCTTTTCAAAAAATTCTTTAGTTTCAGAGAATGGCTTTGTCCGGTCAACTGACATAACTTCTCGCAGCCTTCAGTCCAATTCAAAAGTAGGAAACACTCTACTCTAGCAAACATAGGTCATACTGCATAAACTTTAGGTGAGTCGGTCCTTGGTATCGACACATAATTAGGAAAGCCGCCCTAATGTCAACGGGTTACGCACCTAACAATATGACTTCTATGGAAAGATGAACAAACACGACAAGACACTTAAAGATCTGAAGCAAATACTTATCAAATCCTTTCTTTACCCACTCCAGAACTGAAACTCAACCAAAAACATCTTCGAGATCAATATGGTGATGGGATCACCACACAAGCTGAAGTCGTGGTGGAAGAATATCTGCCAAGAACACGGAGATGATATCCGGACAAACCTGGGAGCACTGACCGATTTGCTAAACATACGAGCTGATAAGGTGCTTACTCGCCTACTGATAGAGTTCTGGGACCCGGCCAAGGTGGTGTTCAAGTTTTCTGATTGTGAGTTAGTGCCAACATTAGAAGAAGTTACCAGTTTCACGGAGCTTCCATTTATAGGGAGGAAGCCGATATTACCAGTTACCATGCTCAGTTATAGGTTTCTTGATGCTCTGGGTTTGGAAAACAGTCGAGGTTTGAGAAACATCAAGGATGGATGGGTAAGCCCGGATCAACTGTTCGATAGTTTTGGACATCATGAAAGCTATGAGTGGTACTTGGGAGAACTTCAGTGTGAACTAGCAACGTGGGAGAGTCTCAGGCCCATTTTCTCCCTGGCACTGTTGGGATTGTTGGTTTTCCCGCAGAGAAGAGGTCGGATTAAGGTTGTCCAATGGGACGGGTCGTCTCGTCCCGTCCCGGTCCCGTCCCGTGTCCCATCCTGTCCCGTCCTGTCCTACTTAATTCTAAACGGGATGGGCCCATGTTAAACGGGACACGGTATGGGGCGGGATGGCCATTTCATCCCGTTTGTCCCATCTCGTTTCGTCCCATCCCGTCCCGCATGTCCCATCCCGTCCCGTCCCGCCTATCCCACGTCCTATTTTTTTTTTGTGCATTATATACAAGAAACTTATAATTCTGCTTTTTACGGTTTTTCTAAGACCACGGTTAGAAATGATATTTTTAAATTTCAAACCGAATATCTTCAATATATTCGTTATATATTTTTTTACTTAGATTCTAAAGTGTCTATCACATCTGATATAGGTCGTAGTCCTAATGGTTGTGATTATTTAACTGTTACATGTCATTGGGTTGATCATCACTGGAACATGCAAAAAGGTATTATTGGTTATAAATTTGTTGATTCAAAATACACTGGAACATATATTGCAACTACAGTTCTACAAATTGTTGGATTTTATGGACTCATTGATAAAATTTTAACTATAACCTTAGATAATACTTCTGCTAAGTGCTAACACAACTGCAGCAACTAGCTTAATGAAATGATTGCAAAATTAATTCAACTTATGCACCGGCCATTAATGAAATGATTGCAAAATTTAAAAAGTATATTTTCCCTATTCCCCAAGTTTATTTAATTTCTACTATACTTAACCCATCTTTAAAATTAAGAGGTGCAAATGGACTTGTTCGTAAAATTTATGAGAATTTAGCAATTCAAGAAAATGAACAACCATCTCTCGAAGACTGCCAAGCTAACATATATTCTTATGTTAGATCAATGTTTGATAAATATAAATCTATGAAAATAACAGGTGGTGAAACTAGGGAAGAAGAAGAAGAATACAATAAGATACTTAGCACTGGGAGCTATGACGGCATAGAACTCAAGGAACATCAATCAACATTGCCAATTCCAGAACAATGTCCGAGAGAAATTATAGATAAGTTATAACGAAGTTATATAGGAGCTTACAAATATTAGTATAATAATTTGTAATTGGCTACTAAGAGGCCTAGTTCAAACAGAACCCTTCCTAAAAGGTCGATGCGTAGATTAGGTGCTCTTCAAAAGAATTATATTTATATGTGAGATTTAAAAGTTCTATTAATAAAATAAAAGGCTCTAAGCGTTGAATTTTTTTATGAATTGTCTTACACTCTTACTTAGTTACTTAATGGCTTGAAATTATAATAAATAAATTATAACTCTATAATAAATTTATAATTACTAGAATATTTCATTACAAGTCTTTTGTTTTAATATTTTATAATTTTTTACTTAGTTTTCTAATTTCTATTTAATTTTTAAGTTTATTAAATAAGTCAAAAAACTAGTTGTTGCAAATTTTAAAAACTTAGTCATTGTCAAAAGAATAGACGTTGCCAAACTCAATGCTTAAATAATTGTTTTTTTTAAAACGGCACTTAAGGCCCGCGAACCCGTCCCGTCCCATCCTGTCCCGTCCCGTCTCGTCCAGTTTGTTAGGGCCTACCGTCCATCCCATCCCATCTCATCCCGTTTGTTAGCGGGACGGGATGGGCCTACCGTTTCGTCCCGTTTGTCCCGTCCCGTTTCATCCCGTCTCGTCTCGTTGGACAGCCATAGGTCGGATCAATATCAACTTGTTGCCTATTATTCTGGCAACATTCCGAGGCAACCTTCAAGTCACTTTGGTACATATGGTGCTAGCTGAGATTCTAAGGGCTCTATCTGTATGTGCGCGAGGGTATGATTTCTTTAAGGGTTGTAATATGCTGCTTCAAATCTGGGCCACGAAGCATTTCTTTCAGCGAGAGTCTACGGTCGACTACTTTGTGGGCGTCAACAACATGATCCCAAGCCACAACGAGAGAATGAGACATTGGTCTCCCCACACGGACAAGGAGAGTGGAGAGAAATGCTAACTAACTGTCACGACCCAAATCGGAGAGTCGCGACGGGTACCCGGTGCCTTACTCAACCGAGTACCAACGTAACGTATATTTCATATCACACCATCATGGGTAAATAAGCCAGAAGGGATTTCATGAGATAACCAGAATAAAACATAAGGGAATACTAGACATAGGATGACCCAACATGATATAGAAACTTATACATGTTTAACGGGCCTATAAGGCCAACATGATCATTTGTACACTCAAAATGTAGGCCGAAAAGGCCATACAAGTATCCATATACATGACATCTGTCTACAAGCCTCTAAGAGTACATAAACATCAAAAAGGTCGGGACAGGGCCCCGTCATACCAATCAATACTTGTTCAAATCATACTGACCAAATAGGAAACTCCGGAGCAAGTGGAGTGCACCAACACCTTTCACTGAGCTGATAGCCCACTAGGAGGACTGTCAACCTGTCTATCGAGACCTGCAGGCATGAAACCATCATCCCAAGGCAAAAGGGATGGCATTATAAATAAAGTACCGAGTATGTAAGGCATGAAAACAGTATATAAAAGACATGAAAGAAACATGGAGTAAAGAACTCAACATGTAAGTTTGAATAGCTCTGTGAATCATGAAACATTTATAATATCATGCATATACGCATAAATATCATATCGTGCATAGATATATGCGTACATAACATCATCAAGCCTTTGAGGGAATCCCATCATATCATCTCGGCCTCTGTGGGCGAAATCATCAACATATACCAGCTGATCAGATGGTGGTGCGTATATAACATCATAGCATTTCCTCATACCCCATATACATATAATATACGCGTATATAATGCCATCTGGTCATGGGTCAATGTACATGTATAAATGAATGCAATACATAAGAAGTAAGTCGATAGATCTCTTGAGATGTCATAAGATCAATATGCCTTCGTTTAATATCATGAAATAAACTTTATCAACTTACGTATTTTCTGAGACCCATGAACAGACGATATAATAATAGGACACATGGGGAATCAAGAACATAGGCACCCCTAGTACTTCTAAGAATAGAGTCATTTGTGAAAGTTATGTGTTTGCTTGTTTCATTGTATCATATGGATCATGCCAAAAGGAAAGAATGTGTCATGCCCCAAAATCGGGGAGCACGACCGGCGCTCAACCGAGTGAACCCGACCGAGCAAGCATGTTAGATTTCCTTCTACCCAAACTCATCCATGAATAAGGATAATACATATTTTAGTTAATTAGACAATAAGGTTATCATGTCTACCATACCAATTCATTATCATTAGTTACTTCATTTAATAAGTCTCTAAGACACACACACACCTTCATGGTTCAAAGTGGAACAAGTGATTTAATCACAACACAACTTGTTTATCATTCCCAACACCTATATACAACCCACACTAAGTCTACAGAGCCTCTAAAAATACCAGAGAGTACAATGGTAGTGCCGGCAACAAGGCTCCGGCTATATCTCAAAACACGATAACACATACGAAACAAAAGATGCACAACCCTGGAATGAGATGGGGCTCACCAAGTCAGCTGTGAAGAATGAGCACTACTATCACTGGGTCAATATTCTCCGCTGTGGAACCACATGCATCTATTAAAGATGCAGCGCCCCAGGCAAAAGGGACGTTAGTACATGTCGAATAGTACTAGTATGAAAACCAAACACCAATTTAAGAATTCAAAAATACAATATGAATATGATGAACCAGGACGACAATAGAATAGCACAGATAGCCATTTAAACCAAAGCAAGCTTATCAAGAGCTGCCATTAACATTTATAGAATTTATGATGAGATCCCCTGTAACCATTTTCACACAAAGCGGCCCCGCCGCCTCACCCCAATGTATGCAGGTGGAGGTGTAAGCACAATACCAAAACTCTACTCAAGCGGCCCTGTCGCCTCACCCCAATATATGCGGGTGAAGGTATAATCAAAGTACCAAAAACCTACACAAAGTGGTCATGTCGCCTCACCCCAATATATGCAGGTGGAAATGCATCAACGATACCAATACCTATACAAAGACGCCATGCCTCCTCACCCCAATATATGTGTGTGGGTGGTGGTGCAACAACAATACCAAAATCATACACAAAGCGGCCATGCCGCCTTACCTCAATATATGCAGGTGGAGGTGTAACTCCAATCACAATCTCTACACAATTTGGCATAATATTTTTTCACATAAATCACGACTTGGAATTATAACACGTAGATACACAATCCATAGTTTGGAACACATCCTCAATTTATAATACAATATTATAAAAGCATTTGAAACACGAATTGAACATATATCTTTGCAACAAAACTTATTCGGAGTGCTCGACTTATAATAAATATCTTGGAACTTACAAGGGTATTGGGGTTCCAATTCTTAAAGAAGGGTTTAGCCAACATACCTCAATTGAGCTTCCTTAAATTCTAAAATGTTTCGAAATTCTTAGCAACTTTAATCTATTTTAGAAATATAACAAGTTGAACCAAAATTAGGAAGATAATCATGGTTCTAGCTCATTTGAGCATTTTATCAAACACTAGGTGTCCATTAAGGTTTCAAGGTCCTTTCATGGAGGATTCCATCATCTAACAACCCATTCTTTACCATTTTTAGCTCACAATATTCATACACCCTTTGATAACACATGCAAACAAAATAAACAACTCACATACCCAAGAATTGTCTTGCTAATTACCCATTTTTAGATAAATTTCGAAATTAAGGGTTAGGGTGTAGAATCTTACCTCTAGGATGAAGACCTTGTGAGTTTTCCTTGTGAATCTCCCCAAATCTTGAGCAAAGATTGATGAAAATTAGCCTAGGGTTTCCTCTCTCTATAAAATACTCTCACTTCTCTCTAAAACATCAGATTTTAGCTCAAAAATGGAACAAATCGTCTATTTAACGAAGTAGGGTCGGGTTATAAAAATCCCAAAAATGAAGCTCCGGAATAGAGTATGCAGTTCGTAGAATAGGCCGTATAATTGCCCTTCGGAACTGGGCAAATTTGTCCCGGTCTGCAGTCATTATGCGGCCCGCAGACCTATTCTGCGGTACGCCGTAGAACTGGTTTGCGGTCACATAATGCGCCGCAGAACCTCCCTCCGAAAAATCTCAAAGCTGGATATGCGATCAAAGTGCGGCCCGCAAAATTGTTTTGCGGTCGCATAATGGACCACAAAATGACATCAAAATTCCCCAGTTGCATGCCTCACTCTGAGGCCATTATGCGGTCCGTAGAGTGATTGTGCGGCTGCATAGTGGGCCGCAGAAGTGCATTTCTTCTGCCCAAATTTTTTATTTACTTTCTGGTGCATTGTTCAACCCAAAAAGTCCGAGTCGCGGCTACAATCCTCAAACATGTAAGCCTACTTCGGCACCACGAAACCTTAAATTCATTTACGAAATTTTACGGGGCTTACAGAAAGGATATACTTAACATACCTTAACTACGTTAAGTCCTTAATACCTTTCAAGCAATTCTTCAAACAACTCAACTCAATCTACCAGAGCATAATGAGATTCAAAATCAGTGCTGAGTAAAGGCTAAGTCCGCAACTTAAACTAGTAGCTCGTTTATGTAAATTTGGGAAGCATCTCCTCTATAACAAGGGACTCCTCCAATACCATATACCAACAACAACAACCAGAGTAATACAATAAGAACAACATCAACAATAAGAAAAACATCAACAATAGGGTACAAAATATTTCATTAACAAGTCATCAACATATCACGACGAGCGGCAAGCTCGGATTGAATCCCTTTAGCACCCTTCAACCCCATGATCATTCATTATTGAACTTATTAATATATCCAACATAATAACCAATACTGTTTAAAGGATTTCCAACCTTGTACTCAATTTAAAAGTTACCCGAAATAGCCTAACACAAGATAATATCGCTGTGGACAACTTCTAAGTGCTTTATAGCCATTTCTTTTCTAGTTATTAATTTCCTCAACAAGATTGATATGTAAACCAACATAATCATACTAAATATCATAGCCAACTTATTTTCCATAATTTCCAGCCACTTAAAGTCCATAAGAGCAACTTTCAAATCAATCCATCAAGAACAACAGCATCTCAAGCTAATCCAAGTATTATCTTGTAGTTTATCATCCTAACATAACCAACATACAACCAAGTTTAAGCACAATTAGTAGGCTATTATACTCACCTTATCTAGTAGCAACAACTTGAAATTTCAACCGAACATAGTCCACAATTATCCTCAATGACAACACAACCTCAGAGAGGTGTTGTTCTTCACTAGAACTAAATTTTGATGTTGAAATATGGTGTAATCACTTTGGAATCACTTCAAACCCTTATGATATCTGTTTAGGAGGTTAGGAGGAGTGTAGGGACGAGGTTGGGTCAAAAAATGAGTAATAAAGGTCGTCCAAATCGTTTTAAAAGTGAAGTAGGCCGACCACCGCCTAAGTGGATCCCATTGGGAGCTGCTTGCGCAGTTTTGTGAAAACATGAATATCTCTCTACTCCGATGTCGTATCGACAAACGGTTTAATGCGTTAGAAACTAGACTCGTAGATATTCAATTTTGATATGTGGATCATCCTGTAATTCCAAGTATATTAGGAGAAA
Organism: Nicotiana tabacum; assembly: GCF_000715075.1. Lineage (NCBI taxonomy): Eukaryota > Viridiplantae > Streptophyta > Magnoliopsida > Solanales > Solanaceae > Nicotiana > Nicotiana tabacum. The sequence continues at coordinate 30,118,018 of NC_134098.1, forward strand.
AGCTCTTCTACATTGGACCTAATTTTTAGCACATATGAATTTAACTTGTGATGACCTTTGCCAACTTTTGTTCCACAACTCGCTTGACTTCAAAACGTAATACACGACTATCATACGACTAAAATAAATCATAACATAACCTCCTTATCATGTTAATAATCCTAGTCTCACCCCAAAGTGTATGTTATAACATTCCAAACTTATCGACTTTCGACGAAACTTATTTTTCGTTTAGCTTCTAAGCTTTCCAACCCTCTTGGTACTTGTTGTTCATGATCTTAAAGATTTTAAACCTCCAATGTAACATGATTAACTTACTTTATGTACTTTCAAAAACGATCTCATTTCTGAGCTTACATCAATTGACTTACGACGTACTCTCACGTATGAAAATTTGGGGTGTAACATCATTCCCTCCTTTGGAACATTCATCCTCGAATGTTGACTGATGCGCCTATCAGTCTTATAGCCTATAGATCTTAAGAATACTTTAATATTGTCCTTGCCATCTAGGCAATTGTTCAGTAAGTAAATTCAAAGGCCAGGGCATTCCCCCCTTAAGGCCTGTTTCCTCCAGCTTTTAGCCAATCTCTAGGCCTCACTTTGTGAACATATACAGAACTGTGACAAGTTGTCCCTCTGGAATCTATAGGTGTATTGAAGTTCTTCGCTCGGTATTTTGTTGAGCTTACGACTATTGCTATATATTGTTTCATAGCCTCGGTTATCAGTGCTTATGGCTTTACTACATCTAGGTAGGTCATACTATATCATAACTCTTACTTTGGTTTATTATTACCGAGGTCTGCTACCCAACTCCAGGTTACTCTCTCACTACTTATCCTATATGTATAAATCTAAGTCCGTTAATGCTTCCTTATTTGTGTTCATCTAAAATGGCATTCTAATCTCATCTCATACTTTGTAAATTTTATCCATCCATTGTTGATTCACCTTAATGTTGATTTGTAATCTACCACTGATAAGTTGAAACTTCTTACGTAATACATTGTCATTAGGGCTCACGTCTCATTGGGGAACATCTGCAGTTATTTGCTTGATCCACCTAGGGACGATACTATACTTCAATAACCGTATTTCATAGCATCCCAACATGATTCATCTAATGGGAGGTATTCTAATCTCTTGCAATTCATGAAATCCCTTTTTCTTAAAATCATTACTCAATCAAAGGCCTAAACGACATCCTTGTATCTATCACCATTACACCTTTATTCTACTACCAGGGCAACATTTCATCTCTTCTAATTGCTCCTAGTCTTAGACTCCTCTGAGTTCATTCAGGGTATACTGAGATTTCTATAACTTACGGAAACCATCAGCTCTCTTGTTTTGATGGGCTTAATTCCAAGGCCTTACCTATTCTTGTCACCTTCTCACTCATCGTGTCTTATCCTTACTCTTATCTACCTAAAACCTTATCAATCTACATACTTTAGCTTGTAACCTACACATATCTATTCATACAATTACTTTTCATGATCGTTCTGCAACTTGATACATGAACTTGGCTTGTCTTAGTGCCCACGGATACTTGAATTTCCTGTAACTCATATGATCTCAAATATCATTTTTGATTTTTACTCCCATTCATTAGCCATGATAGGTGCCACTTTTTTATGGAGTGCATACAATGTTGTAGTGAGACTATTGTTACAAGATCATTTCCTCTTTAGGTCGTTATGCTTAGGTTTAAGACTTCTTTCTTATTTCCTTAGCTAGTCTTTCGTTGTAGTACTTAAGGGAGACCCTCTGACTCTTGTAAAGATGCGAGTTTATTACATCATATAACTGACAAAATTTTTGATGTTCTTGCTCACCTATAATTATCCCTAGTTACTTAACTCTACGCCCTTGTGCTCGTAGAGTTGCTTCTGAACTGAAATTTTTGTTTATCTTCTCTGTAGCACTCTCTATTATTTCCGTAACACTTATACGGTACGTTTAACTACCCCAACTCTTATCTGAATATTTCATAAGGATTACGATGTCATATTTGCGAGACTGAATTCACTATGTTGGGGTTCACTACGTTTATCTTGCACAATCTACTAAAACCAAACCCAACCGAAACCCTACCATTTCTCTGAGACCGCTGCCCCTAAATCCTCTCAGCCTCTCTTCTCCTCTCCTGTCAAACCCTAGCCGCCTTTTTAACCATTCTCCTATTCTAGCTAGGCAATGGAATTTCCTTGTGATTTAACTTTCTTTATTTGTGTTATCGCGTCAGTATCTACGCAACAATGGTGTTACTTAGTACTTGCCTAAATATAAAAAGTACCATCTCTCAGAATCAGGTCCGTTCAACTTCAATCTCTAAGATCTGGACAATATCTCGTCATATACATGGAAAAAGGGTTGATTTCTCACACCATCAGACTAATTTTCAAACATTGAACCCTAATTAGGGTTTGGATTTCGATTTATCCCTTTTAACGGCTCATTACTGATTTGTATGCGATATTTCCTTTCCTTATTTATGTTTGTATGATTTCTTTCCTTATTTGTTTGCATGACTGAACACTATAAAACCCCTCCCCAGTTTATCCTTTAGGAGACCTTAACGACTGCTATTACTGTAACACCGCGAAAAATTTTGAAGTCCTTAAGCGCTATTAAGAAAATTGATGTGCGCTAATTATATTATTTTGTATGTAGACAAGGACTATTATATGAATGATATCAATTTATCATGATAATATATGTATGATGTGCATTAAGAATGGTTTATGGTCTAAGAAAATCCCCAAGGCTAAGTCAAGTTGAAAATTTTATGATGGGATAAAGTTTCAAGTGAGTTCGCACAAGATCCTATTTCAAACGCATGCTTATACCAAACTATAACTACTTAGGAGATTATATACCTATAAAATTAAATATCTTTCAGTCTAGTTTCCAACGCTTCAGACCGTTTGTCATTTGGACCCTCCTACAAGAAGTTATGACCAAATTACCAAAGGCTGGAAAAATGAGATTTTGCGACAATTCTGCGATCGCAGAATAATTCTGCGATCGCGAAAGTGCTTCTGCGACCGCAAACTGGTCGCAGAATGGACCAGAATAGCCCAGTTCTGGGCACTGATTTTTGCGACCCGCATACCCATTCTGCGGTCCATTATGCGACCGCAGACCTGCTTTCGGAGGATTAATTTTTTTATTTTCATAACCGATCCCATTTTGATAAATAGACTTTGGGGTTTATTTTGGGGCAATTATATGAGGTTTTTTAGAGAGAAATGAGAGTGTTCTAGAGAGAGGAAGTAGATGAAGTGTTTTGTTCATCAAGATCTTGTCCAAACTTTGAAATCCAACAAGGAAATCTCACAAGTTCTTCATCTAAGAGGTAAGGTTCCATACCTTAGTTTTCAATTTCGAATTTGGGTAGAAGAAGGTTGACTAGGAGTATGATTCTTGGGTATGGGAGTATTATTTATAAATGTATGTACCAATAAGATTTGTGGGAAGATTATTGAGCTAAAATAAGTAAAGATTGGGTTGAGGAGTGAATGAAATCTTGTAGAAGAACCTTGTAGCCAAATTTGCACACCTAGTGTTTGATAAAATGCTCAAATGAGCTGAGGCCATGAATATCTTTCAAATTATGGTTCAATTTTGGTATGTATCAAAATAGATTGGGATTGTTAGAATTTTCAGAACGTTGAAGTAATTTAAGAAAAGCTCAAAGCGAGGTATGTTGGCTAAACTTCCTTCTTAGAATTGAATTCAATGATGTTCTAAGTTTCAAGTATGGATGTCTCAAGTTCCTCATTCTATGTTACGGGTTGTTCCCAATAAATTTGAATGTCCCAAATAAGCAAAGTGTCGAGAATTATGTATTCTAAACGTGTTTCGAATGTTCTTATCACATTATGTTATCTTTTGGGAATGTGTTCAAGAATGATATGTGTATTAAAATGCTATGTCTTTGAGTGGTGTTTCAAAGGAAGGTTATGATGTCAAATTGTGTGAGAAAACTCAATATGCTTAAGACTCTTAATTGCTCATATGTGTACCTAAAGTATTGATTGGAAATGTCTTATTGTTGATAACCTATAAAGATGGTTGGAAGTGAAATAAGTGAATTGAGGATATAAAGTGTGGCCAACGTGCCAAGAGTGAAAGTTATACGTGTGGCCAATGGTGCCCATGAAATGAGATGATGTGAGAAAGATTATGAAATGATCTTTGATTCAAATTCAAAAATTGACTTTGAAAATAGAATTGCCTAAAAGCTTATGAACTCAAGTGATGCCCATATGTGGCTGTTTTAGTTAATGCTATGTTTAGTGAGTATTTTCAATGTGTTTTGCATTCTTACATATTCGTAAATGGAAATTGTGTATTGTCCTTTTTGGAAAAAAGTAATTCAAGAAGAAATCATTTGTGTTTAAAGTCTTCATTACTAATGAACCTAAAGTTGTGATTTCCGGGATATTGTATATGTTGATATTTAGGATGATGATCCATGAAAGGAAAGATATGAAAGTGTGGAATAGGAAATACGGCCATTGTGCCATGAAAGAAGAATCATATGTATGGCCAAGAGATCCAATGAAATAATAATGTTGTAAGTGGTTGAAAGTACGGATTACGTGATATAGGGTGTGAAAGGTTATGAGATGTACATATTTGTACTTTTGTTTACAATGTGTTATAAGCCCCTACGTTCTTGCGAGTAAAGTCTATGATGTTCCTAAATGTTCTAAATGCTCTTAATGTTCTATGATCATCCATGGCAAGTACAAGTAAGTGATAGTATGAACATGAAATGTGATCGTTGCCTAAATGAGAATTTCGAAGTGTTGTATGTCCCAATGGTTTCAACTATAGCGGTATGCTTCTGAAATAATATATGTAAATGACTTTGATTGTTAAGTCCCCAAGAGTCATGAACCTAGATACCTCAAGAGGTCAAGGGAGTGAATAATGAGATGGAAGGGAGATGTCCATTGTTAAATGACGATGAACTTAAGAAAAGGAATTAGGCCCATGTGCCATTGAAATCGACTTATTGGTTTACCATGCATGTGCTAATGTAATGAGTTGTGTTTCTCCATGATGAGCATGAACATGAAGTATTCCAATGATACGAGTAATTATGATGTTAAATGTAATGACAAACTATGTTGCTTTGAGTTTATATATGGGATTGTGGTATTGTTATACACCTCCACCTGCATATATTGGGGTGAGGCGGTAGGATTGCTTTGTGTAGGGATTGTGGTATTGTGGAATACACCTCCACCCGCATATATTGGGGGAGGCGGCATGACCGCTTTGTGTAGGGATTGTGGTATTGTGGAATACACCTCCACCCACATATATTGGGGTGAGGCGACATGACCGCTTTGTGTAGGGATTGTGGTATTGTGGAATACACCTCTCCACCCGCATATATTGGGGTGAGGCGGTAGGACCACTTTGTGTAGGGATTGTGGTATTGTGGAATATTCCTCCACCCGCATATATTGGGATGAGGCGGCATGACCCCTTTGTGTATGGATTGTGGTATTGTGGAATACACCTCTCCACCCGCATATATTGGGTTGAGGCGGTAGGACCGCTTTGTGTAGGGATTGTGGTATTGTGGAATATTTCTCCACCCGCATATATTGGGGTGAGGCGGCATGACCCCTTTGGTTAGGGATTGTGGTATTATGATACACCTCCACCTGCGTATATTAGGGTGAGGCGGTAGGACCGCTTTGTGTAGGGATTGTGGTATTATGGTATACACCTCCACCCGCATATATTGGGGTGAGGCAGCATGACCGCTTTGTATAGGGATTGTGGTATTGTGGAATACACCTCTTCACCCGCATATATAGGGGTAAGGCGGTAGGACCGCTTTGTGTAGGGATTATGGTATTGTGGAATACACCTCCACCCGCATATATTGGGGTGAGGCGGCATGACCGCTTTCTGTAGGGATTGTGGTATTGTGGAATACACCTCTCCACCCGCATATATTGGGGTGAGGCGGTAGGACCGCTTTGTGTTGGGATTGTGGTATTGTGGAATATACCTCCACCCGCATATATTGGGGTGAGGCGGCATGACCGCTTTGTGTATGGATTGTGGTATTGTGATACACCTCCACCTGTGTATATTGGGGTGAGGCGGTAGGACCGCTTTGTGTAAGTATTGTGGTATTGTGATACACCTCTGCCTACGTATATTGGGGTGAGACGGTATGACCGCTTTGTGTTGGGATAGTGGTATTGTGATATACCTCCATCCGCATATATTGGGGTGAAGCGGCAGGGCCACTTTGTGTTGGGATTGTGGTATGAATATACACCTCCACCGCATATATTGGGGTGAGGCGGCATGGTCGCTTTGTGTGAGGGTGGTTATAAAGGATCCCCGACTTAATATCGATAAATTTGAATGGAAGCTCTTAATAAATTTGCTTGACGTTAACGGCTATCTAAGCCTATTTTATTGTTACCATGATTCATCATATTCATGTTGTATTTCCAAGCCCTTGAATAGGTGTATTTGTATTGTGTAAGTGAACGTTATGAACGGTTTATGAGACGCATAGGTGTATAATATGATATGTGAACACTAAAGATGGTCTACGAAATGTATATGTGTAAATTAATGGAGGAAGGTGCCACTTTCGTTGGCATTGTTTGTACAGGTTGTTATAATTACATTATATTATGTATTCCACGTATAGTTCATATGGCACAGTTGATCCTAAAAGAAGGTTAGAATGATGCAAGTATAATAAGACTTGAAATGTGATTTTATTGCATGTTTCGTAGTTTCTTGATGTACTTTATTTGCCTCTTATTTGAGTTACCGTATTTTCATATGTTGTTTTGACTGCCTTATATATGAGTACTATTCCACATGTACTCACGTCCCTTTTGCCAGGGGCGCTGCATCTTTTAATGGATGCAGGTATACTTCTATAGGATGATATGGATCTTTGATAGGGATCTTCTTCACTACTCAACCTATGGTGAGCCCACTACAGTTCTAGTGGGTGTTTGGGTCTAGTTCGTTTTATGTATATAGGTATCCATTATCATAGAAGCTCCATGTACACTGTGGGTCATGTAATTAAAGATTTGAGTTTTGTCATGTATTTATGTTCATAGTATTTACAGCTATTTATAGTGCTGTGTAACCACCATGAGAAAGAAAATATGGGCCATTGAGCCAAATGTATTTAATATGAAAGTCAAGATCTTATTATGTTATGGTAAATCATGCATGAGTAATGATGAGAGGTTAATGTAAATTAGGCTTTCTCGACTGGGTTTACTCGGTTGAGCGTTGGTCGTGCTCCACGATTTTGAGGCATGAGAATTACTCTCTCACTCTCACTCGTTCTACTATTCTAAATTGAGACCTTGGCCGGATGAAAGCCAAGGCCACCGGAATTCGATTGTTGCTCTTTCCCAGTGCAAGCACAGCGGGGGGTTCACTTGAAATCCTTGGGAACTCTAACACACTGGGATTTTGGGAGTCCCGCTGTTCTTTTTGTACTACTGCTAACTAAACTACTATTGGCACTTGATTTTCTCCTTTACCTACTTATTGATCTGCAAACTGGTGAGTACCTCAACTCTTGCAATCCTATTTTTTCTTTTGCTTGTGTTCAGTGCTCTATGTGTTCATGTTGTTTGAACTTTTGTAAACCAATATGATTTCAATATCGTGTCATCTTTGTCTACAATCATGTTTACCTTGAAGCTATTCAGCAGTTCTGTAGTTTTGATATCCAAACTTGCCTAAATTTGAAACTTTAATATATGCTTATTATATTTGTTCAGCATGAATGATTTCTAGCCATTATGTTATTTACACATGTTGCTTGTTATGAGTCCATGCCTTAGATTCTTGTGAGAGACTAATTCATGCCCAAAATTTGATCAAATGAGTTACTTTCTACTGAATCCTTCATGTACAATATGCTAGAGTCAATTCATGATATCAATAATGTCCTAGCTAGGCCTCTCGGCTATTTGTAAACTCTAATGTTGTTATGTGCTCATTAACTGTTTAAGACTGCTGGGATGAATTCCAATATGTTTAGCCTATTCTTCCTATATGATCAATTGAGATAAGTCTTGATGCCTGTTTGACATGTTAGTTTGGAGTTGGAATGCTTTCACCTGCCATGAGTCCTTGTATTTTCTTTAAGGTTATGAGCCTTGTGTTATGACTGATATTTTCCTGACACTCAATATGTTAAGCTTCTCATGTTCAAACTAAGTGATTGTTTTCCCATGTCCACTAATCTGTTTGTTATTCTGCTTGGCGGCAAGTTAGCTGTAATCATGTTTTCCTTAGGCTCTCACATTTAAGGCTTTCCTGTATAACTGATCCTTACTTGTATTCTTAATTAGGACTCCTCTAAATGTCCTTGTTAAGACTCTTATATTTAAGAGTCTCCTTTAGGTTAATTCTGAACCATGATCTACTTGAAAATTCTATTATCTTTGGCCTACTATCTCTTAATTTGTTCCCTAGAAAATATAGCTTGTATTTATCATGTATATGCTATGTCTGATGAGACCTTGTGTAACCCTGCATGTGTGCCTTTGGATTGAAAGGTTTCTGTTTCTCTATTAGCTACAACCTTAAGGGTTAAGTGCTTAAATTTCAAAGTTGTTAAATTGGCCTAGCATATAGTTTGTTACTTGTTATTACGGTTGGTTTGGTACTCAAATGGGTAAGCAAGGTAGTTGTTTGGGCCTGTTTGGTAGTGAGAGCTGAAGCACATCAACAGCCATCTAGAGTATGGGCCTGCTCATCCACATAAGGTGCCATCTAGAGTATGGGCCTGCTCATCCACATAAGGTTCCAAGCTTAGTCGAAGGCTTAGTAGCACCCCTGGGTATTCTGTATTTAGGTTGGGCATGTGATCATTCTATTAAGCTTGTAATAATACTATCTGGGTCTGTAATAACAAAGGATGGGGGAAATTAGTGAAAAGGGGGCTAGGGTACTCTAATTCTCGCATGAATGGGTAGAAAACATTCCTATAAGGTCTAAATTCATTATTTGCTATCTTGTTTGACATGCTCTATTTCTATACACCTAAAGCATGCCTATAGGAACCTAAGTACTTCACTTGCTCAACATGTCCTATATCTATACACTGTTAGAAAGCATGCCTATAAGAATCTAAGTGTTTCACTTGTTCACATGCTCTACTTCTATACGCTATTAGATAGTACGCCTATAGGATTTAAACATCATTAGTTATTTGCTCAACATACTCTATTGCTATGTATTGTTAGATATCATGCCTATAGGATTGCGTTAAGTAGTTAAGACTTACTTCCATTGATATTTCCTCCAGCCACGTGACTCATCTAGATACCATGTCTATAGGACCTTAATTGATTAATTAAACTGCCATTGTTGCTATTCTTATCAGAAGGCTCGCCTAGAAAATATGCCTATAGGGATAAACAAAATGAGTATGTGTTCAAATACTAATTGTTTACAGAACATGCCTATAGGTTATTGCTACTCGCTTAGAAATCATGCCAATAAGATCAAAGATAAATAATTCTAAGTTTTCAATGGTTTCACTGCCCAAGCTCAAATCACCTAGAGATCATGCCTATAGGATTTTAATAATGATTATAATCAGCTACTTCGATAATTCCACTAGAAGTACTATCTATGAGATTTTATTAAGTCATTCGATCACATAGAAACCATGTCTATAGGTTTGAACAACTTTAATGTGTTTCAATTCCAAAACTGCCTATGGCTGTTTATTGCATAATCTAGAACCTAGTTAGCATAAAATCATTGAGTGTTTCGCGTGCATTTGTGCTTATGTGTGGAGGATAACTTGAGCCCTTGATTGCTACTATGTGTTGTCCTACTTGTTTTGAATGTGTGCCTAGTTTTTATCATTTTGAGCACCCTAAGTAAAGTCTAGAACCACCCAAGTAGTAGGTCCAAAGCCTCCGGACCACATGCATGGGACGGGTAATGCACGCATAGGACGCGGTTTAGAATTGAACTAGAGCGATTTAGGTAAACAACTTTAAGATAGTAATTGGGTAGCAGGAGATGATAGTCTATTCCCGCTGAATAATATGAGCAACCCCTACCTTAAGGGAGTTGTGAAGTATTATTTACGTTGCATGGGGTGATCCTTTAGGCTAAAAAAATTATGACCCCCCCCCCCATGTACGTTTACTACTTGCACTTTTGTTTATTTAGACTTAGAACAAATTAGGTTGTACCTTGTAATCTCCAAGGACTTGTACCAATCATCTATTTCCTTCATATGTGCAATCTTCTTTATACTTGTTTTACATCGTAGTTGGATATTTAGATTCCCTATCTTCCTTTAATTTACATGATCACATAGGACAATTATATTCCAAATAATGCCATATAGCGTAAAACTCAACGGGGAACCACATTTGTGGACCTCGAAGAGTGCTTAACCCCTTCTCTTTGAGGTAATTTAAGCTCTTACCCGATCTTTGGCAGCATACACTAGATAAAATAGAGTTATTTATAAATAGATGCCCTAACGTACCTTAAAACTCATTAGGTGGTGACTCTCCTATTTCAATACCCATTTAAAAGAGTTGTCACATGTTGAAACCCGCTTTTGCGAGAAAACAGGGTGCGACAGTATGTCGACTCTACTCGAGATATACTTAGGCTCTTACCATAATTAAGTTGTCTCTTATGTGGATTAACGGATTATTTTGCTTCCTGTACATCCCCCTCCCTATTTCCTTTATTTGCTTAAAATTGTTATATCATGTACATCCCCTCCCTATCTCCCTTATTTGCTTAAAATAGCTATATCATGTACGTCCCCTCCCTATTTCTCTTATTTGCTTAAAATTACTATATCATGTGCCTATCTCCCCTATTGCGTCATTTAATTACGTTCTTGAACTTTTTTAATGAGTTATGCTAACTTCTCTCCTTTGTCTTTCCTTTTTCTTTTCCTTCTCATATTCATCTTTATCGCATTATTTACTATTTTTATGTGCTTTCATCATGCAAATTATCTGGCAACTTGTTACTGTTTTTGCATAAAGCATGCTTTCCACATCATATTCCACTCGTGCATATTATCAACATAGCATCACTTGATGAGTGTCCGCGCTTTCTTAAAACCCCTTTTTTAACCCAGAAAGGCTTATTAGCAGTAAACTAGTCGATCAGCGGTGCAGTCAAAGGTCTCGTGCCTTTTCCTCTCAAGTTGTCCACTTGAGAGTATCAGTATAGACCCTTCTAGAAACCTTGCTCTGATTTGGAAGTGTACATGCATCATGTTAAACCTAGTATGGATTGAAACATCATTGACGCATTAATCCGCTTAGATAAACCCTGTCCAAAGTCCAAAGGGATTTCCACAGTACCAAAGGACACCATCATATTATGTGCATTACTTGGAAAAAATGTGCCAACATGTTGACCGTTATTGTGTAAATAGTCGAATCTGGGGGGGGGAAGGGCTAACTTTTCTTTGTTTGCAGAAAATGAAGCACGAATCCCACCTCTGTTAATTGACTGGTGGAATGACCTTGCACCATGTGATATAAATCACGTGAGAAGAGTGTTAGGTAACTTGCCGTCTTTACTGATAGGGAATTAATTGAGGTAGCCACCATGTTGTGGGATGAAAAGAGAGATGTCTTCCGATTTGGCAATATAGAAATGACTCCTCTTCTAGAAGAGATAGGAGGCTTTGCCAAGTTACCATGGGATAGTCTGGGTCAGTTGGTTCCAGAAAATCACACCCCACGCGGTTTTCTGAAAATGCTAGGGTTTAAGAAGAACGACAAATTGGTTTGCCTAAAGATATCCTACATCCCCTTTGAGTTTCTCTATGAGCAATATAGGCACAGCAAATCGTATCGCTTGAATCACGATGAGCTGGCTATTACCTCTTTGGGATGGGTACACCGCCGGGTTTATGTCTTCATAATCTGCTTCTTGGGTTTGCTGATCTTTCCGATGAAAGGAGGGAGAATTCATATTCGCTTAGCCATCGTCGCCACGACCGTGATGGAGGGTATCGAGAGGCAGAAATACACCAACATCCCTATGATACTAGCTGAGATGTACCGAGCCTTGGATCGGTACAAGCATGGGTTTGGTCAATTCGTGAGTAGCAATCTCCTACTACAGGTTTAGCTGCTAGAATACTTCTAGAGGGGAAATTACCACCAGGAGCTCTTGTGCAGACCACTGAAAGACTACATAGCCAGTCATCATCCAAAGAAGATGACATTGTCTCTAAATAGGTTTGCGAAGCCTAGGAATGTTGTAGGTTGGGTGTGTTTCTTTAGTAATCTGACAGACGAGCAAGTGCATTGGGTGTTCGAGTCGTTTCCTAGTCGCGAGTTCATCATCAAGTCCAAAGGAACCCCTAACTTGGAAATAATTGGTTACGAGGCATCTACCCTTACGCTCTTATAAGGTTAATGAGGCAAGCTGCGAGGAAGCAAGTCATACCTCAGGTTTCCAACATGGTTCAGTATAAAGCGGACTTCAAAGGAGATGTTATCCAATTAAAATTTGAAGCCTAGCACATGAGGAACCAAAAGATCATTGTGGATGGGGAGACTATTGAACCAGACAAGTATCATGCCGGTCATATGTAATACTACCTCTCATGGTTGGAAAACGACATAAACGGGGACGTCAAACCGGGGGTCAATCTAAAAGATAGAACCATAGATGAGGTGGCTGAGGCTCAGGTAAAGTACAAGAGGCTACGCAAAAGAGTGTTCGAATCTTAAGCTAAGCATCTGGAATAACATAAGGTAGATATAAAGGCGATCAAGGAATGGAAGGAGATTGCAAACAAGTCGACAGAGAGGTTGGAGCACCTAGAGCAAGGGTTGATGGAGCTTGAGGGGAAAATGAGAAAGAAGCTTTGGGATTGTCAAGGTATGGGCCATGATGGAGGGAAGTTGGCGATGGCTTACTTGCTACTCGACATGTACGACCTGGGAAGTGTGATTGATGGAGTCAAAAGAGCAAAGCATGGAGAAGGCCCTTCTTGGACCAAATAGATTAGGAGATAATGTTCTTTATTGCTTTCTAGATTAGATTTTGTTAGATTTCAATGTAATAAGGCTTCATGCCATTAGTGACTTCACATTATTATTTCGATTTAGTAAAGATTGATTTGATTTATTTTTCACATTAATGGGATGAGGCAACGTTGGAATGAATTTTCTCCAAGTCTATGTGTCGCTTAGGCCTACCTCGGGCACAATGAGGTCCCCAAATTAGGACGCGAATTTATGCATGACCTTACGTATTACTTTCTTAAATATTGCAAGCACTCTTTCATTTCATCTTACTGACTTGGTTGACTTTTGTTTTTGTTTTGATTACTCTCATTACCAAAGGTTGGTTCATGCATTCTGGCATCATCAGCATAGTGACCCCAAAAGCAAAAGCAAAGGCAAAGGGAATGTGGATAATTTATGTGGTAATCGAAAGGACAACGCTACCATAACAGAGAACGTTGAAACTTCAGATGGAAGGAGTATGCCAGGATAAAATGAGTTGGTCCTACGGTTGGAACAGAAAATCTTGGAGCTACAAGGCGAGCTTGAGCAGGTCCGAAATCTCGCAAACCTCTCCCTTACTCTAAATGTCCCCGACATCAACCATCAGAACATCGCAACCCATAATCAAACACCACCCCAAAACACACATGCCCAAAATCCACCACCCATAGCTCCACAAAATCCTCCCGCAACACACCAATATCACAACCCTGCACCCCCTCAAAACCTTAACGCTCCACCAGTACAAACCCCTCAACAACCCCACCATCACCCGACCCAGTATCCGCAAACCACTACTTATCATACCCCTCAAAACGTGTCGCAACATATTCCCGATCCACCTAGAGGCTCAATCAATGATCACACATATACCCAAGTCCTAGGAACACACCAAGGCAACCCGATATACGTAGATACCTCACCACATACCCCACAGCAAACCCTATACATACCCGAACCAAACAAGAAAGTCCTAACCAACTAAGAAGGACATGTTCATCCAAAACATGGCTGAAGAGCTAAAGAAGCTGACAGGAAGAGTCCAGAGTGGTGGAAAAGGTGTTGAAGGTTTAAATTATGAAGACATGTGTATCCAGCCAGACGTGGAACTGCCGGAGGGTTACAAACCTCCTAAGTTTGAAATGTTTAATGGAACTGGTGATCCTAAGGTACAAGAACCTACTGTGACAAGCTTGTATGAGTGGGCAAGAATGATCAAATCCGCATAAAGTTGTTTATGCGAAGCCTTACCGAGGATGCCTTATCCTGGTACTTTAGTCAGAACCCAAAGAAGTGGGCGAACTGGGTAAGCATGGAATCCGATTGCATAGATAAATTCAGGTTCAACACAAAAAACACACCAGACGTTTTCTATATCTAGAACCTCAAGAAGCAGCCAACAGAAACCTTCTGTGAGTATGCTACTCGCTGGAGATCAGAGGCCGCCAAGGTAAGGCCACCACTAGAAGAAGAGAAAATGAATAAGTTTTTTGTCAGAGCTCAAGATCCATAGTACTACGAAAGATTGATGGTTATGGAGAATCGAAAGTTCTCCGACATAAACAAGTTGGGAGAAAGGATACAAGAGGGAATCAAGAGCGGTATGGTGACCAATTTTGAGGTGCTGCAAGCCACCAATAAAGCCTTATAGTCCGGAGGTATTTCAAAGAAGAAGGAAGTGGGAGTCGTGATGGTAGCCCAGGGCCCTAAGTCTCCCCTTAACCATCAGACACCTCTACCAACATATCAACCCTCACCTCCAAAATACCAATACCATGCTACCATCTATCATACCTTTAATACCCAAATAGCATATTATCATTCACCTCCTCCCTCCCGCCAAAACTACCCAAAGCTACGACCAAACTTCAACCACAGAACTCCCATACAATACACGAACGCATAGCCCATCTATATGAGAGACCGAAGGCCACTGGTTATGTCACTCCCATTCCTGCCGCTGCTGCTGAAAATCCTTCCCAGTGGGTTAACCCCAAGAAGACTTGTGCCTACCACTCAAGCATGAAGGGTCATACTATCGAGGAATTTCGCATGTTGAAAGATAATATCCAGACACTGATTGACACCAAAATTATACAGGCAAAGGAGTCTATGCCGAATGTCCGCAATAACCCTCTTCCTGATCACAGGTGAGGGAGTTAATGTGATAGAAACTGATGAAGAATAGGATCAGGAAGGATCTATCCGGCTTATCCGAGAGGGGGATGCTCCCAAAACATATCCTGTCACTCTCTCGCTAATTGTGGTGTAAACCCAGGCACCATTCAAGGTCGATGTAACTACGCCCTTCACTGTGATGGTAGCTCCAACACCGTCTCTTACAAGTCTGATGATGTTCCATGGGATTATGTGGTGGAGGCAAGGATAAACGGAAAAGCCAAGATGGAAGAGACAGGTGTTGCACAAAGAATGACTAGAACCGGTAGGGTTTACACACCGTAAAATCTTGGAGGAACGAGTAAAGAGACCACACCGAAACCACTTGTTGTGGAGACATGTGCTGATGATCTTTGGAGGAAGGTACAGGTGAGGGAATACTCTATTGTTGATCACCTAAACAAGACTCCCACCCAAATATCTATCTTGTCACTGTTGCAAAACTCATATGCGCACAAGAATGCCTTAATGAAGGTGTTAAGTGAAACTTATGTACCTACCGGTATCACTAGTGGAGAGATGGCGAACATGGTAGGGCAGATACTGGAGAGTCACAAGATTACTTTCCACGAAGATGAGCTGCCACTGGAAGGATTAAGTCATAACAAAGAATTGCACATCATTGTGCAATATGAAGACAAGTTTATTGCTAGGGTTCTGATAGACGGGGGTTCAAGCCTAAACCTATGCCCGCTGACTACATTGAAAAGATTGGGTAAAGGTCTGCATGAGATACAGATGGGAAGTATGAACGTGAAAGCATTTGATGGGTCTTAGAGAGCCACTATTGGAGAGATCAACCTGGATCTGAAGATGGGCCCAACCTTGTTCGACGTTGAATTCTAGGTGCTAGATATATCCGCTACCTATAACTTGTTATTGGGACGACCATGGATACATGTGGTTGGGGTCGTCGCTTCTACTCTGCACCAGGATATGAAGTTCGAGTGGAATCATTAGGAGGTGATTATTCACGGAAATGGAAGTAACCCTATCTATACCAACCAGACTATGCCATCTATCGAGAATATAAGGAATTTGGGAGGAGAAATATTCCACAGCATTAAGCGGATAAATGCAATCGAGAAAGGGCGATGGTGGAGCAACAGGATAGAGAGCATACTGATGTGGTTAGGGTATGAACCAGGCAAGGGCCTTGGTCCTAAGCTTCAAGGGATCACAGTACCAATACGACCATAAAATCATGGCACAACCTTTGGTCTTGGATATGAATACACCGTGCAATAATATAATGATTGGATACCACCATGGCGTGACTTCTACTATCCGTTAGAACAACCCATACCATTGCTGCACCAGATATTCCGCCAGACTGATGTGATTTGGGGATTCGAGGAAGATGAGGTTCTGGCCGGCATGAGGAATCTGTTTCTAGACGAGGAAATTATGGATTGCAGTGCGATCTTGGAGGAGGAGGAGGAGGAGGATAACCTTACCATTCATACCGTGGGAGATGGAGTTGTTCTCTGGAACTAGACTGATGCACCATCCCAGGCTCGCCGAGCACCTGGGTAGCCTTGACAGAACTAGCAAGATTCATTTTAAAATTGGTTTTTGGCATTTAAGACATTTTTAGTGTTTTGTTTTGAAATAGTTACTCGAGACATCGAGTCGTACTTGTCTGACAGTTTTAAGTTTTAATTAATGCATCATTGCTTTTCATTTATTTATATCATTATCTTTCTACATTCTTTTTCAACATAATTATTACATATCCTGATGAACCTACGACCGTGACATGTAATGAGACAACTCAACATAAGGAAAGTGATTCGGAAGATTGGGAAGATGATATAATACCTGAGGAAATTGTCAAAGAAGTAGAGAGTTTTGAGAGGAAATTATCAAAGAAGTAGAGAGTTTTAAGAACAAACCAAAATCCAATATGGAAGAAATTGAGGCAGTTAACTTAGGGAATTCTGAAACAGTCAAAGAAACTCGCATTACCATTCATCTATCACCATCAGAGAAGGAAGAGTACATCAGATTTCTAAAGGAATATGAGGATATTTTCGCATGGTCCTACGACGACATGACTTGGTTAAGCACATTCATAGTGGCTCCCAAGTTACCTACAAAACCTATGTGTCCGCCTGTAAAGCAGAAGCTCAGGAAATTCAAGCCAGATATGAGTTTAAAGATAAAAGAAGAGATTACCAAGCAAATCAAAGCCAAGGTCCTTCGGGTGGTCGAGTACCCAACCTGGCTAGCCAACATTGTGTCGGTTCCAAAGAAGGTTGGGAAAGTCAAGGTGTGCGTTAACTATTGAGATCTGAACAGAGCAAGTCCTAAGAATGATTTCCCGTTACCCAACATACACATACTGATCGACAACTGCACCAAGCATGAACTCCAATCCTTTGTGAATTGCTTCGTAGGATATCGCCATATTTGGATGGACGAAGAGGATGCCGAAAAGACAGCCTTCATCACGCCTTGGGAATATACTGGTACAAAATGATGTTGTTTGGTTTAAAGAATGCTAGGGCGACCTACATGAGGGCCATGACTACTCTTTTTCATGATATGATACACAAATAAATAGAGGTATACATGGATGACATCATCATCAAGTCTAAGAGGAGTTTGAATCACATAACAGACCTAAGAAAGTTTTTTGACCGGCTACAAAAGTACAATCTGAAGTTGAATCCTGCAAAATGTTCTTCCGGAGTCCCCACTAGAAAGTTGTTGGGTTTCATCTTCAGTCGTCGTGGCATTGAGTTAGACCCGTCAAAGATCAAAGTTATTCAGGACCTGCCACCGCCAAAGAGCAAGAAGGATATGATGCATTTTCTGGGCTGCCTCAATTATATCAGCCGTTTTATAGCACAGTCAATGGTAATATGTGAGCCAGTTTTCAAAATGCTGAGGAAGGATGCTGCGACGAGTTGGACTGAAGAGTGCCAGAAGGCTTTCGATAAAATCAAGGAGTACTTGTCCAAGCCGCCCGTGTTAGTCCCACCAGAGCCTGGGAGCCTTTACTGCTATACCTATCCATGTTGGATGGAGCCTTTGGTTGCGTCTTGGGGAAACGTGATGAAACCGGAAGGAAGGAGCAAGCAATATACTATCTGAGTAAGAAGTTCACATCTTATGAAGTCCGGTACTCTTTGTCGGAACGTACCTGTTGTGCCTTGACATGGATAGCCCAGAATTTGAGACACTAATTTTGCGCATACACCACATATCTCATATCAAGAATGCATCCGCTGAAATACATCTTTCAGAAACCCATGCCTACAGGTAAGCTAACAAAGTGGAAGATATTACTAAGCGAGTTCGACATAATATATGTGACTCAGAAGGTGGTCAAGGGGCAGGCATTTTCCGATCACCTAGCAGAGAACCCCGTAGATGGAGAATATGAACCATTGAAGACGTATTTTCCCGACGAGGAAGTGTTGTTTATAGGGGAAGATATTGCCGAAGCATATGATGGTTGGAGGATATTTTTCGACGGAGCCGCAAACTTCAAAGGATTGGGAATTGAAGCTATTTTAGTATCAGAAACCGGTCAATATTACCTGGCATTTTCCAAGCTCAAATTCTCGTGTACCAACAATATGGCAGAATATGAGACTTGCATCTTGGGACTCAGGTTGCCATCGACATGAATATTCAGGAATTGTTGGTAATCGGAGATTCAGATCTGGTAGTACATCAAGTACTCGGAGAATAGGCCACCAAGAACGCTAATATATTTCCATACCTGCATTGTGTTCAAGATTTGACAAGAGATTCACAAATTTAGAATTCAAACATGTTCCAAGAGTTCAGAATGAGTTCGCCGATGCGCCGGCTACCTTGTCTTCCATCATACAACATCCAGACAAGAATTTTATTGATCCTATCCCGATAGAGATTCATAAGCAGCCAACTTATTATGCTCATGTTGAATAAGAATTCGATAGAAATCCATGGTTTCACGATATCAAGGAGTATTTGGAGAAAGGAGAATACCCAGGAAATGCTACACACACCCAGAAGCGCACTCTTCGGAGATTGGCCAACCATTTCTTTCAAAGTGGAGGAATTCTATGTAGAAGGACTCCTGACTTGGTACTGTTGCGATGTGTCGATGCTAAGGAGGCATCTAGGTGAATCGAAGAGATACACGCCGGAACCTACGGACCTCACATGAATGGGTTCGTTCTAGCCAAGAAGATATTAAGGGCAGGGTATTTCTGGATGACCATATAGACAGACTGCATGAAATATGTACAAAAGTGCCACCAATGCAAGGTACATGCTGATATGATACAGGTGCCACCCAACGAACTCAATGCAACGAGTTCACTGTGGCCTTTCTTTGCCTGGGGCATGGATGTCATCAGACCAATTGAACTCACTGCTTCCAACGGCCACAGAGTCATCTTGATAGCCATAGATTACTTCACAAAATGGATTGAAGTCGCTTCCTATAAAGTTGTGACCAAGAAGGTCGTAGCGGACTTCGTCCGGAATTGTATTATTTGTCGATTTGGAGTGCCTGGGTCAATCATTACCGATAATGCTGCCAATCTCAACAATGATCTGATGAAAGTTATGTGTGAAACATTCAAAATCAAGCACCATAACTCTACACTATATAGGCCACAAATGAACAGAGCCGTAGAGGCCGCCAACAAGAATATCAAGAAGATATTAAGGAAGATGGTAGATAACTAGTAATAATGACATGAAAAGCTACCATGTTCTTTGTGGTACTGCACCACAGTCCGCACATCAACAAACCCCTATCTATTGGTCTATGGTACTGAAGTTATCATACCCGCCGAGGTGGAGATTCCTTCCCTAAGAATCATACGGAAGGTCGAGCTCAGCGATGCGGAATGGATACAGAGCCGGTATGAGAAATTGGCTCTCATTGACGGTAAAAGTATAAATGTGGTGTGTCACAGTCAACTCTACCATAATATAATGGCAAGGGCTTTTAACAAGAAGGTTAGACCGAGGCAATTCATACCGGGGGAATTGGTGTTGAAGCGGATCTTCCCGCATCAGGACAAAGCATAGGGAAAATCCTCACCTAACTGGCAAGGTCGTTACATGGTTCACTGAGTACTGACAGAGGGGGCACTCATACTTGCAGAGATTATATTTGCACTTTCTTTTGATGTAACATGAACTAAGCTTGGCCTAATTCCCATTTAAGAGGGGATACGTAGGCATACATGTGGGTTAGGTCATATCATAATAAAATCTTCATTCCCCTCTCTGGTCAGGAACTGGGGCAAGATTTTGAGTTTTCATTAATCTCGTTACGTTAAGGATCGTTGAGAAGTGCATCGCCAGGAGTATACATTAAACTGGGGCAGAATTTCGAGGGGATCCTCAAAATTCCGAGTTAAGAATATCGCAATGTCTCAAAGCATGTCAAGGTCTATTATTCGACCAAACTATTTACTTTTGTACATTATTTTAAAGCAATACTTACAAATGATTTACCATAAATGCATATTTTCACAATCGCATCTCTATAATAGCCAGATGTTACCTAGGGTGACACGAACAAGGCATCAAGACAAGAGCGGAGTCGAAATGAAGAATCAAGAGCACGAACCGACCTTCTCCCCCAAAACTCACATTTTTTCTTTGGATGCAGGCATAACGGACATAACATTGATGAGCACGTCTAAAATATATATACAACAAGATCACTATCTTCACACCGACAAAGTCGCCAAACTCAAACTCGTTAAGCTAAGAACCACTTTGCTTCTTCATACTTAAATTGACATTTTTCTTTGCATAGGGCTAAGCACTTCCCTCATCACTGCATAGGGCTAAACACTACCCTCATTACATAGCCTAAGGCTAAGCACTGCCTCCATTATTGCATCAGGCTAAACGCTACCTTCTGTTGCATGAGACTAAACACTGTCTCCATTACATTGCATGAGGCTAAGCACTGCCTCCATTATTTCATAAGTCTAAACGCCGCCTTCCATTGCATGAGACTAAGCATTGTCTCCATTACATCGCATGAGGCTAAGCAATGCCTCCACTACTACAAATATAAATGCGTCAAGCTAAGGACCATTTTTCTCTCTCATATTTAATCTTTGTTTTTCCTACATAGGGCTAAGCACTGCTCTCATTACATTGCATGAGGCTAAGCACTGCCTCCATTACATTGCATGAGGCTAAGCACTGCCTCTATTATTGCACAAGGTAAAACGATGCCTTCCTCTGCATAGGGCTAAGCAATACCCTCATTACA
Organism: Nicotiana tabacum; assembly: GCF_000715075.1. NCBI lineage: Eukaryota > Viridiplantae > Streptophyta > Magnoliopsida > Solanales > Solanaceae > Nicotiana > Nicotiana tabacum. The sequence continues at coordinate 30,139,504 of NC_134098.1, forward strand.
TTGCATGACGCTAAGCACTACGTCCATTATTGCATAAGGCTAAGCACTGCCTTCCCCTGCATAGGGCTAAGAGCTGCCCTCTTTACATTGCATGAGACTAAGTGTTGTCTCCATCATTTTCATAAGGCCAAGCATTGACTTGTCTCGTTCTTGCATATGACTAAGCATCACGTGTTCCCTTTATCAAGCAATCAATACAATGCATCCGTGCATTTCATGGGCTGAGATATCGCCATATTGTCCGAAGGCGTCATAGTTTGAAGGCATCATCCTCATAGCCGAAGACCTCATGCCATGGCCGGAGGATTTCTTGAAACTGCATATCATTATTCAAAGGTGTCATCGTCCAGAGGCAACATCCTCATGGAACGAGGACACCATTTCATGGCCTGTGGATCCCTTATCATACGCTTCATGGCCCAGGACGTCATAGTCTAAGGACGTCATCCTCATCGTCCGAAAGACAACTCTCATGGTCCAAAGGGAATTTGCATCATGTTTAAATTTCTGCAATAACTACATATAATTGCATGCATTGTGTTTTAAGTTTTGCAGGTAACTCGGGAGGTAACCATTCTACAAACAGGAGCAATTCTCGCTCCGGTTTCCATTCACAATGTTTACATCCTTTGATCACCTCCAATGTAACCGATCACTAGCAATTGGTCATTTCCATCCCATAACCGCTCAAACGCTTGTCTTGTACATCCATAACGTTCAAATTTGCATTCATAGCTCCACCTGAAATTATCCGGTATTCATGACACTATCCTATCCAAAAGATCCTTCCTCGAAACGTATGACCATCCTTATAACAACTCCATCGGTTTCGTTTGCCATTGGATCCAGAACTACACACGACCTGATTACCCTAACACCTGGGATATGTAGACAACTCAAGAACTAGGGTTCAGCCCCCATTTTTTCAAAAGCACTTCATCCTTGCTCATTCGGACAAAATTGGTCATAATTTTCATTACTCGACAACTCTTTCATCATTCCCGGGTAAAGAGGGGCAGCTGTTGATACCCAATTTTGCCCTCATGTTTTATAAAGTATTCCATATACTTTCAAAATATCATTTTGCACTATTACCCAATTTATAGGGGGTGCACAAGTATTTTCGATAATTTTTAAGCTTTAAAATTGATTTTCTTGCATTTAATTTGTTCAAATATTTATCAATTATCCCTTCAAATTATTTTTCAGGCATTTAATCATCCAAATTCATCATTTTATACCTACATGCATCTTATAATATTTTATCTCATTCTTACATAATTACATTTGTATTGTTTTCTATTTTATCTACATTAGTCACAATAATGGCCTATATTCTCATAATTATTACATTTATTATATTATTTATGTCAAAATAGTATTATTTTATATTTTTATAACTCTTAGTTATTGTTTTTAAGTGTGTAATGTGTTAAATAATATTTTTATTATTTATTAGTCATTTTGTATAATTTATTTTTAATGAATTTCATGTATTTAATTTATAGCCCAATATAGAGCTAATTTCAGACCAAAAACAGGCCCAAGGCACTTAGCCCATCCCATTTAACCCTTCAACAGTCAGAAATCAAATGACCCCTTTATTAAACCCGGTCGCGACCCATTTCAGCGACCCGCCCCACCCTCCTTTTAATTTTTGCCATTGATCTCAGATGATCAATGGCCCATAAGCCACCCCTCCCTTTAATTAACCAAACCCACCTCAAACCATACCATTTCTGTGAGACTGCCGCCCCTAAATCCTCTCACCCTCTCTTCTCCTCTCCTGTCAAACCCTAGTCGCCTTATCACCCTTAATCCCTCTAATTCTAGCTAGACAATGGAATCTTCTTGTGATTCACCTTCCTTATTCGTGTTACCGCATCATTATTTACGCGACCATGGCATTACTTAAGTACTAGCCTAAATTTGGCAAGTACCATCTCTCATAATCGGGCCCGTTCAACTTCAATCTCCAAGATCTGGACAATATCCCGTCTATATACACAGAAAATGGTTGATTTCTCACACCAGCAGGAAAGTTTTCAAACATGGAATCCTAATTAGGGTTTGGAGTTCAATTTCTCTCTTCACCGGCTACATTATTGATTTGCATGCGATATTTCCTTTCCTAGTTTATGTTTGTGTGATATCTTTCCTTGTTTATTCGCCTGATTAAACACTATAAAACCCCTCCCCAGTTTCCCCTTTAGGAAACCTTAACGACTGCTATTACTCTCATACTCTCACTCGTTCTACAATTCTAAATTGAGACCTTGCCGGCTGAAAGCCAAGGCCACCGAAATTCGATTGTTGCCCTTTCTCATTGCGAGCACTGTCGGGGGTTCACTGGAAACCCTTGGGAACTCTGACATACTAGGATTTTGGGAGTCCCGCTATTCTTTCTCTACTATTGCTAACTGAACTACTATTGGCACTTGATTTTCTCCTTTACCTACTTGTTGATCTGCAAACTGGTGAGTACCTCGACTCTTGCAATCCTATTTTTTCTTTTGCTTGTATTTAGTGCTCTGTGTGTTCCTGTTGTTTGAACTTTTGTAAACCAATATGATTTCAATATCATGTCATCTTCGTATACAATTATGTTTACCTTGAAGCTATTCAGCAGTTCTATAGTTTAGATATCCAAACTTGCCAAAATTCGAAACTTTAATATATGCTTATTATATGTGTTCAGCATGAATGATTTCTAGCCATTATGTTATTTACACATGTTGCTTGTTATGATTCCATATCTTAGTTTCTTGTGAGAGACTAATTCATGCCCAGAATTTGTTCAAATGAGTTACTTTCTGTTGAATCTTCATGTACAATATGCTAGAGTCAATTCATGTGTAACACCCTGGAAAATTTCAAAGTATTTCAGTGTGAAACCCCTAAAATTTCGCAAATGAATTCAAGGTTTCGTGGTGACGGATAGGAAATTTCATCGTCATATTCATGCTAGCATATCTTAGAGAAATTGTTGGAGGTTGCCAAAGGTTTAGTTTGGGTGTTCGGCGTAGAGATTTAGAGTTGAAGAAAGTTAATGGGTTATTCTCAATATTTTCTCCATGAGGATGCTATGTGAATTGTTAATAAAGGTAAAGTATGTGTAGTCACATTAGTCCTTACGAAATCTTGAAGGAAATAGGCCAAACTATGAGTATGATGTTTCCTTATTTTTGTTCTTCGTGTGCCTGGTGTTTCATGTGTCTATGTGTAAGAAGGGGAAGTTAATGGATAATTGGATTCCGAGGGATATCCACTTGCCATCCTTGTTAGATAAGTCCGAGAGTTGAGATTTCCTTCATTAATATGTTATGACGAAGTCTGTAAATCAAGGAGGCCACCTTGAGGGCCAAGAGTGTTAAGGAAATAGAATGTTCTCACTTGAGTGTATAGTCAAATGACGGTGATTTGAAAGGTACTTTCTAGGTCTTATGATTTAAAATGTGCAGTTCCTGTCCAAATATCATTTTGATAATGCAGTGCTTGTAATGCTAAGGTTAGTGTTATTGATATATACATTGTGGTGCTTTATTAGGTTGTGGATATGTTGTTAGGAGTTATTTTGGTGTTACTCGGGCAAGTGGATAGGCCCAGTTACAGGGGAGACTTTTGCGAAATTTTTGGAAATTTAGGGAGTTAGCCAAATTTTAAAACTACTAGTGTGTGTGTGAACTGACAGTTGAACCACATTGAATGCTAATTATGGATTTTGACCCTCATTCGAGGACGAATGATCCTAAGCGGGGAAGAATGTAACACCCCGAAAAATGTCGAAGTATTTCAATGTGAAGCCCAGTAAAATTTCGTAAATGAATTCAAGGTTTCGTGGTGCCAAAGTAGACTTACGTGTTTGAGGATTGAACAATGCACCGGAGAGTAAAGGAAAGTTTTCGGCAAAAGAAGGCATTTCTCCGACCCACTATGCGGTCACAGAATCACTCTGTGGACCGCAGAATGGTCGCAGAGTAAGATAAGAAAGGGCAGGCTTGGAGACCAATTCTGCAGTGCATTATGTGACCGCAGAACAGGTCTGCGGGTCGCATAATGACCGCAAACCAGGTCAGTCACGCCCAGTTTTTGAGGCTAAATTATGCGGCTGATATGCGGTCCGTATATCAATTATGCGGTCGCATATGCGACCGCAGACCCTGTTCCGGAGCTTCATTTTTGGGTTTTTACAACCCGACCCAACTTTGTTAAATACACGAAAAGGGTCATTTTTTACCAAATTTCTAATGTCTTAGAGAGAAGGGGGAGTGTTTTAGAGAGAGAGAGAGGAAACCCTAGGCTAATTATTCATCAAGTCTTGCTCAAATCTTGGAAGATTAACAAGGAAATCTCACAAGTTCTTCATCTAAGAGGTAAGGTTCCATACCCTAGTTTTCAATTTCAAATTTGGGTAGAAAATGGTTGATTAGGAATATGATTCTTGGGTATGAGAGTATTATTTATACATGCATGTACCAATAAGATTTGTGGGAAGATTGTTGAGCTTAAATAAGTAAGGATTGGGTTGTGGAGTGAAGGAAATCTTGTAGAAGAACCTTGTGGTTAAATTTGCAAACCTAGTGTTTGATAAAATACTCAAATGAGCTGAGACCACGGTTTTAAAAGGCGTTTTCGGGGTGAGCCCCAAGGGGAGCCCCGAGGCAAGGCGTACCAAAAATACTCCAGGGCGATGGTGTGGGGCGAAAGTCTCAAGAGGAGTACGCCCAGTAATTTGGGGCGTACGCCCGGGCGTTCGGGTCGTATGCCCGAGCGTTCGAGGTGCGTTTTTTTAGTGAGGAGTAATCCCCTGAGACTTTTTCAAATTAAAACAAAATTTGTTGAATAAGTCCTTCATATAATACCCAAATTCTCAAAAGTCAGTTTGGTAATTACTCAAAAGGTTTAAAAGGAACTCAAAAGTATTAAATTTAAAAGTCAAAACCTTTTTTATTGATTTAAGCCCTAATTCATGGTCTTTCCCAATTTTTTATCTTGTCCGCTAGTCTGCTAATATCTCCCAAAAGCAATGAATAGTTAATTGTTTTTACAAATACAAAGAGAACTACATTCTCCTTCATAGCAGCAAATTCAAAGTTCAAATTGGAGGTTAATCATCCTTTTTTGTTCCTCCATATAGAAAACTTTATTCTTTTAGACTCAAATTACTTGTGCTTGTAAGTAGCATATAATAGATTGTTTTGATTAGTTTCTTTGTGGGAATGGAGCACACACACACACACACACACACACACACACACACACACATATATATATATATATATATATATATATATATATATATATATATATATATATATATATATATATATATAGATAGATAGATAGACACATATATATATAGTTTTCTTCAATTTTTATGCAATTTTACCTGTTTATAAATATTTACTGTCATTATATTATTTTATAAAATATTAAAAATTGGATACCTATGGGGCTTACGCCCCGCTGAGGCATATGTAAAATGCATCGCCTTACGCCCACGCCTTTTAAAACACTGGCTGAGACCATGAATATCTTCCTAATTATGGTTCAATTTCGTTATGTCTCAAAATAGATTGAAGTTATTAAGAATTCCGGAATAATTTAGAGTTTAAGGAAGCTCCATTGAGGTATGTTGGCTAAACTTTCTCTCTTAGAATCGAATTCCATAATGTTCCCGTGAGTTTCAAAGTATGGGTTGCATATTAAAATGTTGTGGCTTTGAATTATATTTTAAATGAAAGCTAGTATGCCAAATTGTATGAGAAAATCTCAATATTCTTAAGACTCTTAATTTCTCATATGTGTACAAAAAGTCTTGATTGGAAATGTCTTATTGTTGATAACCTATAAAGGTGGTTGGAAATGAAATAATTGAATTGGGGATATAGCGTGTGGCCAACGTGCCAAGAATTTAAGTTATGATTGTGGCTAGTAGTGAAAATTCTTAGAGAAAATGCGATAAAGAATATGAAATGAGCCTCGACTCGATTGTTTAAAAACGATTTCAAAAATAGAACTACCTAAAGGTTGTTGTACTCAATTCATGCCCATAAGTAGCTGCTTTAACTAATGCTTTACTTTATAAATATACCCAGTGTGATTCGAGTTCTATATACTCATGTGTTGAAATTGTACATTGTTATTTCTGAGGAATAGTATTGCAAGAATAAATAGTGTATTGATTGTTTATGATTTTGATGTAAGTTTCTATTGCTAGTTGGTATGCCTCATTCTTTGGGAAGAAACCATTTGTGTTTGAAGTTCCCATTTCAAATGGATTTGAAGTATATGATTTCTTAAATATTCTATATGTTAATATTTGATGGTGATCTTTGAAATTGAAAGAGGTGAAAATGTGGAATATGAAATACGGCCATCATGCCAGGAATAAAGAATCTTGTGAATGGTCAAATGAGCCAAGGAAATACTGTCGTTGTGAATGACTGGAAATACTAATGGTAATTTATACAATGTGAAAGATGTTGAGGTGGTTACAATGGTATTTATGTTACCTTTGTGTGCAAATCAAATCTAAAAATATTTTTGGGAGCATCATTAGCAAAACAGAGGAAGGGTGGGTCATAAGGCCTACACCTAAAACTACACGTGCCGGTGTAAGGGTGGATTGTGATTATTCCCCTTATTTGGGATGAAATTGGAATATTGGAGAAATTATGATATTATTCCCCTTAATTGGGATGAAACTGTTAACAATTGTGGATTGGAAAAGTCGACTCACACGGCATATGTGAGAAGGAGTCCTAGCTGGTCGGGTGGAGATCGGACGCCATGTTGCGCACATGGTGGTACTACTCTTGGTAACAGCTTTCTTTCGCATCACTTGTCAAACCACATTGTTCGTGTAGAGATGGCGTAGCCGATCGGGCGTGATCGGACTCCGTGCTAACAAAGACGGTGGTATATCGGTGCTAATGATCTCCCAACCAAAAATTATATATGAAGTTCGTATTTTGAAAATTATTATGTTTTAACTGGACATTTGGATATTGTGGATTGTGACTTGTTGTTTCTATGTGTTGCCTTTTTTTATATGGGCATTCTATTTTTGAAAGAGGATTTTTAGCTATACATACTAGTGTTATTCGACAGTACTAAAGTCCATTTTGCCGGGACGCTGCATCTTTAATGGATGCAGGTGGTTCTACAGCATGCGACATTGCCAGTGATAGCAGAACACTCTTTTCAGCTGATTTGGTGAGCCTTACTTCATTTTGGGGTCATGTATCATTTGTTTCTCATGTACTGTATTTTGAGGCATAGCTGGGGCCTTGTTGTCGGCATCTCCATATTACTCTTCTGTTGTACTTAGAGGCTCCGTAGACAGGTTGTGGGTTGTAGTTGATGTTGGGAATTGAACTAGAAATGTTGGTATTTTGAAATCATGTTTTTCATTAATTCTATGAACTCATAATATTTTAAAAATTATGAATGAAGCTTCTAATGGGAATGTAAAGGAAGTTGTTAATAAAATCTTTTTAGTGTTTGATTAATGGAGTACATCTCCTCTTTATTCATAGATGAGTTTGGGTAGAAGGTAATCTAACAGGCTTGCTCGGCCGGGTTCTCTTGGTTGAGCGTCGGTCGCGCTCCCCGAGTTTGGGGCGTGACATCATGATACCAATAGTGTCCCAGCTAGGCCTCTCTGCTGTTTGTAAACTCTAATGTTGTTATGTTCTCATTGATTGTTTAAGATTGCAGGGATAAATTTGAATATGTTTAGCATATTCTTCCCATATGATCAACTGGGATAAGTCATGATGCATGTTTGACATGTTAGTTTGGAGTTGGCATGCTTTCACCTACCATGAGTCCTTGTGTTTTCTTTAAGGTTCTGAGCCTCGTGTTATGACTGATATCTTCCTGACAATGTTAAGCTTTTCATGTTCAAACTAAGTGATTTTATTCCCATGTCTACTAATCTATTTGTTATTCTGCTTGGGTGCAAGTTAGCTGTAATCATGTTTTCCTTAGGCTCTCACGTTTAAGGCTTTCCTGTATAACTGCTCCTTACTTGTATTCTTAATTTGGACTCCTCTAAATGTCCTTGTTAAGACTCTTATGTCTAAGAGTCCCCTTTAGGTTAATTCTGAACTATGCTCTACTTTAAAATTCTGTTATCTTTGGCCTACTATATCTTAACTTGTTCCCTGGGAAATATAGCTTGTATCGATCTTGTATATGCTATGTCTGATGAGACCTTGTATAACCCTGCATGTGTGCCTTTGGTTTGAAAGGTTTATGTTTCTCTGTTAACTATAGCCTTAAGGAATAAGTTCTTAGATTTCAAAGTTGTTAAATTGGCCTAGCATATAGCTTGTCACTTGTTATTACGATTGGTTTAGTACTCAAATGGGTAAGCAAGGCAGTTGTTTGGGCATGTTTGTTGGGCATGTTTGTTGGGCCTGTTTGGTAGTGAGAGTTGAAGCACATCAACAGCCATCTGGAGTATGGGCCTGCTCATCCACACAAGGTTCCAAGCTTAATCAAAGGCCCAGTAGCACCCCTGGGTATTTTGTATTTAGGGTGGGCATGTAGTGATCCTAGTTGGGCATGTGATCATTCTATAGAGCTTGTAATTGTGCTATTTGGGTATGTAATAACAAGTGATGGGGGAATTAGTCAAAAGGGGGCTGGGGTACTCTAATTCTCACATGAATGAGTAGAAAACATGCCTATAGGGTCTAAATGCTTTATTTGCTATCTTGTTTGGCATGCTCTTTTTCTATACATTGATTGAAAGCATGCCTATAGAAACCTAAGTGTTTCACTTGTTCACATGCTCCACCTCTATATGCTATTAGATAGTATGCCTATAGGATTTAAACATCATTGGTTATTTTCTCAACTTGCTCTGTTGCTATGTGTTGTTAGATATCATGCCTATAGGATTGCGTTAAGTAGTTAAGACTTGCTTCCATTTAGTATTTCCTCCAGCCACATGACTCATCTAGATACCATGTCTATAGGACCTTAATTGATTAATTAAATTGTCGTTGTAGCTATTCTTATCACTCTGCCTGCCTAGAAAACATGCCTACAGGGATAAACAAAACGAGTACGTGTTCAAATACCAACTGTTTAGAGAGCATGCCTATAGGGTATTGCTACTTACTGTGAAAGCATGCCTATAGGATCAAAGACGAATAATTCTGAGTTTTCAATGATTTCACTGCCCAAGTTCAAATCACCTAGAGATCATGCCTATAGGCTTTTAATAATGATTATAATCAGCAGCTTTGATAATCCGACTAGAAGTACAGTCTACGAGATTTTATTAAGCCATTCAATAACATAGAAACCATGTCTATAGGTTTGAACAACTTTAATACATTTCAATTCCAAAACTGCCTATGGCCATTTACTGCATAATCTGGAACCTAGTTAGCATAAAATATGTGACTGTTTGGCGTGTATTTGTGCTTATGTATGGAGGCTAACTTGAGCCCTTTATTGCTATTATGTGAAGTCTTATCTATTTTGAATGTGCGCCTAGTTTTTATCATTTTGAGCACCCTAACTAAAGTCTAGAACCACCCAAGTAGTATGTCCAAGGCACCTGGACCATAGGCATGGGATAGGTAATGCACGCATAGGACGCGGTTTAGAATTGAACTAGAGCGCTTTAGGTAGACAACTTTAAGATAGTAATTGGGTAGAGGAGATGATAGTCTATGCCCACTGAATAATATGAGCAACTCCTACCTTAAGGGAGTTACGAAGTATTATTTATGTTGCGCAGGGTGATCCTTTAGGCTAAGAAACATAGGACCCCCCCCCCCTATACGTTTACTACTTACACCTTTGTTTATTCGGATTTAGAACAAATTAGGTTGTACCTTGTAATCTCCAAAGACTTGTACCAATCATCTATTAATGTATAGTATATTCCTTCATATGTGCAATCTTCTTTATACTTGTTTTACATCGTAGTTGGATATTTATATTCCCTATCTTCCTTTAATTTACATGATCACATAGGACAATTATAATTCAAATAACCCCACATAGCATAAAATCCGGCTGGGAACCACATTTGTGGACCTCGAAGAGAACCTAACCCCTTCGCTTTGAGGTAATTTGATTCTTTCCCGATCTTTGGCGACACGGACTAGTTAAAATAGAGTTATTTGATAATAGGTGCCCTACCGCACCTTAAAAATTATTAGGTGGCGACTCTCCTCTTTTAATACCCATGTAAAAGAGTTGCCACATGTCGATACACGCTTTTGCAAGAAAATGGGGCGCGACACCATTCAAACATGCCTGGTCATGATACTAAAGATTGGTTTAAGCTGAAAAATGAAATTGAATCACTGATCAAAAGCAGAGCCATTCAGCGCACTCTGGCACTGCCCAATGTGAACCGCAATCCGTTGTCGAATCACCGGAATCAAGGGATCAATATTATCACCTTGGATGAAGAATACAATTTGAAAGGAACCATTGTGATGATAGGAAATGCAGAGGCCACAAGGATCCCACCTCAAAGGACTCTGATGGTCATAGTACAATTGTGACCTACGGTGATGGTTCAGACTTACCAGTAATAGCCCACCACCACTACCGTGGACGAAGAAGATCAGGATTATAAAACCGTCCCGTAGACATATCAGCATAAGGGAAAGGCCAAGATGATAGATTCCACGGTAGCCCATGGTATGACTTGGTCGGGAAGGTGTTATGCTCCTGAGGATGCAAATCGAGGGAATCTGGGAAGGGAGCAGATTCAAAGAAGAAATATAACAGATCCCGAGGCCACAAAACTCTAGAAGAGAATATCAACCAAGGAATACTCCTTGGAGGAACAACTGAAGAAAACTCCGGCACAAATATCAATCATGGATTTATGGATGAGTTTTGACAGTCATAAAGATGCCCTGATGAAAGTGCTAAGTGGGGTAAGTGTGCCGAGCAATACCACTAGTGAATCACTGGCAGCTACTATTGGAAAATGGTCAAAGAAAATATGTTCACTTTCCGAAGAGATGAGCTTCCTATCGAAGGTGTGGGTCATAACAAAGCTCTACACATCACTGTCAAATGTGGAGATAAGGTAGTGTATCGAGTACTGGTTGATGGATGATCAGGAGTAAACATCTACCCACTCTCTACTCTACGAGAGTTGGGTATCCACCTGAGAGAAGTCAAGGAAAGTCACATAAAAGTAAGGGCTTTTGACGGGTCGCAGAATGATGTCATTAGAGAAATTTATTTGGCTTTACAGATCAGACCAGTCAAGTTTCCCATATTATTCCAAGTGATGGATATTTACTCTTCATACAACTTACTGCAAGGAAGGCCCTGGATACACATGGCAGGGGTCATCCCATCCACCCTACACCAGTGCATGAAATTCGAGTGGGGTTGTCAAGAGATCGTGGTCCACGGTGAATGGAGCCAATCAGCTTATCTGAAACTTACAGTCTCGTTCATATAAGGGCTAGACGGAGTCGCCTTCCATGCAGTGGAGATCATGCAAACCACCAAAATAGAAGATACTGAACAAAACCTGGGAATGCAATCGTCGTATAGATCAAAGTTGCCATAAGGGAAATGATAAAATATGGATACAGACTAGGAACCGGGCTGGGAGCACGATCAGATGGGATAATATAACCGATTGAGCCGAATGGGCAGAAAGGAAGAGCTGGCATAGGGTATCAGCCTCCGATTGGGAAGACTTATACCGGTAGCTCTGGGAAAAAGGCTTTTGTGCCAGAGCATATTTTGGGTATGGTCTAGAACTCAACACCAGAGGATGATATCGTCAATGGGATAGGAAAGTTGTTCGTGACCATGATTGAGGAATGCTATGAAGGAATAGATATCGAGACACCAACCATTCGGAATGCCGAACCAGGATAGGATCTGCGGAATTGGATCGCCAGCCCGTCTTTGGTTCGCAGGGAGTCTTGGTAGTGTGGAATTTTAAAAAAAAAATTGAAAAACAAAAGCGCACGGTCAATTGAGGCCTAAACCGTATCTGTACTTTTTTCCATTTGCCTCTTTGAACGCTCAGACGTTTTTATTTTGATGAGATAAAAAGAATTGCTTTCTTAAAATTATTGCAACTTTATTTACCACTTCATTTATACTTAGTTTTTCTTTTCAGTAATCAAAACGATAAAAAACTAGGTTTCGCAATTGTGACATGTAACAAAACCCTCGAGCAAAACGATCCAGATTACAAGAAATACGATGAGAGTATGATGCCAGACAATCTCCCACAAGAGATCGAATAGCTGGAAAGCCAGAAAAAGCTTAATCTCGAAGAAACATAGGTGGTCAACCTCGGAAGCCAGGAAGACATGAAAGAAACCCGAATCAGCATCCATCTAGAGGCAGAACAGAAGGAAGAACTGGTTGAGCTCCTCCGGCAATACATCGATGTGGTCGCATAGTCTTATGATGACATGCCTGGATTAAGTACTGACATCATCTCGCATCAATTGCCTACCGATCCGGCTAGACCACCAGTCAAGCAAAAACCCAGAAAATTCAAGCCTGGCCTGAGTTTGAAGATAAAACAAGAAGTAACCAAGCAAATAGAGGTGAATGTAGTGAGGGTCACCAATAATCCCACTTGGTTAGCAAATATCGTCCCAGTACCCAAGAAAGATGTGAAGATCAGGATATGTGTGGATTATCGAGATCTCAACAAAGCCAGCACAAAGGATGACTTCCCTTTACCAAATATCCATATCCTTATCGACAAATGCGTGAAGCATGAACTGCAGTCGTTCGTGGATTGTTTCGCTGGATACCACCAGATCCTGATGCACGAAGAAGATGTAGAAAAGACAGCCTTCACCACACCTTGGGGAGTTTATTGCTACAGAGTCATGCCATTCGGCCTCAAAGATGTTGATGCTACTTACATGAGGGCCATGACAACCCTCTTTCATGACATGATTCACAAAGAGATCAAAGTATATGTAGATGACATCATCATCAAGTCTCGAAAGAGTTCAGAACATTTGGACGACTTGAGGAAATTTTTCGAACGCTTGCGAAGGTACAACTTGAAGTTGAACCCAGTAAAATGTGCATTCGGAGTCCCTGCTAAAATATTGTTAGGTTTCATTATAATCAAAAAAGGGATAGAATTGGATCCTTCAAAAATCAAAGCCATTCAAAAGTTGCCACCACCTAAGAGTAAGAAAGATGTGAATCCTGGGCAGACTGAATTATATCATCCATTTCATAGCCCGGTCTACAGTAATTTTTGAACCTATCTTCAAGCTGCTGAAAAAGGATGCTGCCACGAAGTGGACAGAGGAGTGTCAGAAAACCTTCAACCGAATTAAGGAATATTTGTCAAATCCACCATTGTTGGTTCTCCCCGAGCGTGGGAAACCACTGTTGTTGTACCTGTTAGTTTTGGATAACACCTTTGGATGTGTGTTGGGACAGCACAACAAAATCGGAAGAAAGGAGCATGCCATCTACTACTTAAGTAAGAAGTTCACGCCATGCGTGGCCAAATACACATTGATAGAACGCACTTGATGTGCTTTGACTTGGATCACCCAGAAATTAAGGCATTACATGTCACCGTACACCACGCATTTGATATCTCGGCTCGACCCACTCAAGTATATATTTCAGAAGTCGATGCCTACAAGAAAGCTAGCTAAATAGTATATTCTTCTAAGCGAATTCGACATTATGTACATAACCCAAAAGGCTATCAAAGGATAAGCTCTAGTCGACCACCTTGCAGAGAATCCAATGGACAAGGATTATGAGCCGCTCACTATGTACCTTCCCAACGAAGAGGTATTATTTTCCGGAGAATATATCGCAGAATCATACCCTGGATGGAGAATGTTTTTCGACGGAGTGGTGAATTTCAAAGGAGATAAGATTCCCTTACACCAATAATATGGCCAAGTACGAAGCATGAATCCTTGGGATCAGAATGGCAGTCGACATGAACATCAAAGAGGTTTTGGTCATAGGCAGGAGAGGGCCAGTTTGGATGAAATTTTGCGGTCGATTATGCGACTGCAGAACAGGTCTGCGGGCCGCATAGTGACCGCAGACACGGACAGGTTTCTGGCTATTTTGGTCACCGATTATGCGACCGGTATGCGGTCTGCATATCGGTTATGCGATCGCAGACCTTGTTCCGGAGCTCTATTTTTGGGTTTTTAAAACCCTACCCTACTTCATTAAATACACTCTTTGGGCCATTTTTGAGCTATAATTTGACATTTTAGAGTGAGAGAGAGTGCCCTAGAGTAAGAAGGTGTTCTTTAATAATTATTCTTCAATTCTTGCTCAAGTTTTGGAAGATTAAGAAGGGAAACTCACTAGGTCTTCATCCTAGAGGTAAGATTCTACACCCTAACCCTCAATTTCGAATTTTGTCTAGAAATGGGTAATTAGCAAGATAATTTCTGGGTATGAGAATTGTTTATTTTACATGCATGTGTTATAAAAGGGTGTAGGAATATTGTTGAGCTAAAAATAGTAAAGATTGGGTTGTGGGATGATGGAATCCTCCATAAAAGGACCTTGAAACCTTAATGCACACCTAGTGTTTGATAAAATGCTCAAATGAGCTAGAATCATTATCATCGTCCTAATTTTGGCTCAACTTGTTATATTTCTAAAATAGATTAAAGTTGCTAAAAATTTCGGAACATTTAGAGTGTAAGGAAGCTCAAGTGAGGTATGTTGGCTAAACCCTTCTTTAAGAATTGGAATTCCCATTTTTCTTGTAAGTTCCGAGATGTTGATTACAAATCGAGTATTCCGATAAGTTTTGTGATGAAGATATATGTTCAATTCTTGTTTCAAATGCTCTTATCATATTGCATTATAAATTGAGGGATGTGTCCCAAACTATGGATTGTGTATCCACATGTTATAATTTCAAGTCGTGATTTATGTGAAAGTTATTATGCCAAGTTGTGTAGAGATTGTGATTGTGATATACCTCCACCCGCATATATTGGGGTGAGGTGGCATGACTGCTTTGTATGGGGATTATGGTATTGTGGGACTGCACCTCCACCTGCATACATTGGGGTGAAGCGGTATGACCGCTTTGTGTATAGTTTTGGTATTTTTGTGGTACTACCACCCACATATATATTGGGGTGAGGCGGCATAGCCGCTTTGTGTTGGTATTTGTATCGTTGATGCATTTCCACCCGTATACATTGGGGTGAGGTAGCATAGCCGCTTTGTGTATGTTCTTGGTACTATGGTTATACATCCACCCGCATACATTGGGGTGAGGCGGTGGGGCCACTTGAGTAGAGTTGTGGTATTGTACTTACACCACGACCCGCATACATCGGGTGAGGCAACAGGGCCGCTTTGTGTGAAGATAATTACAGAGGATCTCATCTTAAATCCTATAAATGTTATCGATAGCTCTTAATAAGCTTGCTATGGTTTAAACGGTTAGCTATATAATTGCTATTGTCGCCCTGATTCATCATATTCATATTGTATTTCTAAATTCTTAAATTGGTGTTTGGTTTTCATACTAGTACTATTCGATGGTACTAACGTCCCTTTTGCTGGGGGCGCTGCATCTTTAAATGGATGCAGGTGGTTCCACAGCAGGAGGTATTTATCAGTGAAAGCAGTACACCATCTTTCTAGCTGACTTGGTGAGCCCCACTTCATCCCAGGTCATGTATCTTCTATTCTTTATGTATTTTGTTTGAGGTATAGCCGGGACCTTGTTGTTGGCATTATCATTGTGCTCTTCTTTATCTATAGAGGCTCCGTAGACATAGTGTGGGTTGTGTATTAGTGCTGGTAAAAACAAACTATGTTATGTTGTGGTTGTATTACTTGTCCCATTTGAGACTTTAAAAATGATGCAAACTATTAGTAATGAGTTGGTATTGTAGACCATGATCACATTTTTGTCTAATTAGTGAAAATATGTATTATCTTCATTCGTGGATGAGTTTGGGTAGAAGAAAATCTAACAGGCTTGCTCGGTCGGGTGCACTTGGTTGAGCGTCAGTCACGCTCCTCGGTTTTGGGGCGTGACACTATTGATACACCAAGTCCAAGGGAGTAGTCTGCCAAAAACGTCAAGATCCTTCCATACCTACATTATGTAATAGAGTTATGAAAGAAGTTCACGAAGATTGAGCTCAAGCAAGTTCCCAGGACCCAAAACGAGTTTGCCGACGCTCTTGCAACCCTACCATCCATAATTCAGCATCCAGATAAGAATTATATCGACCCTATCGAGGTAGGGATCAGGGATCAACATGTGTATTGCTTTCATATAGATGAAGAGACAGACGGTAAACCATGGAACCACTACATCAGAAGATTCCTTGAAGCAAGAGAATACCAGGAGAATGCTATTAATAGTCAGAAGCGGGCGCTCTGAAGGTTGGAAAATTACTTTTTCCTTAACGGGGAAGTCCTGTATAGGAGGATCCCCAGACTTGGGTTTGTTGATATGTATAGATGTCATTAAGGCAACCAGACTATTAGATGAGATATATGCTGGAACGTGCGGACCTCACATGAACGGTTTCACATTAGCCAAGAAGATCTTGAGAGCCGGATACTTTTGGATGACCATGGAAAGCGATAGCATCCGGTATGTGCAGAAGTGCCACCAGTGCCATATCCACGGGGATTTAATCCGGGTCCTTCCCAATGAGTTGAATGTGATGGGTTCACCTTGGTCGTTCGCCGCTTGGGGCATGGATGTGATTGGACCAATAGAGCATGCTGCATCAAACGGGCACCGCTTCATTTTGGTAGCCATCAACTACTTCACTAAATGGGTCTAAGCATCTACCTACAAGGCCGTCACAAAGAAGGTAGTGGCAGATTTTGTCAGAAACAACATCGTCTGCCGATTTGGGATACCCGAGTCAATCATCAATGACAATGCAGCTAACCTCAGCAGTGATCCCATGAGAGAAATTTGCGAGAAGCTCAAAATTGTTCACCGCAAATCCACAGCCTACAGACCACAAATGAACGGAGCAGTTGAGGCAGCCAACAAGAATATCAAGAGAATTCTGCGAAAGATAGTGGACAATCATAGGCGATGGCACGAGAAGTTATCCTTCGCCTTGCTGGGTTATCGGACCACCATGAGAACATCCACTGGGGAAATTCCATACATGTTGGTATATGGCACAGAAGTTGTGATACCCACAGAGGTCGAGATACTGTCCTTAAGAGTCATCCAAGACCCCAAGTTAGACGATGCAGAGTGGATACGGGACAGGAGCAACTCATGCTCATTGACGAAAAGAGAATGGATGCAGTATGCTATGGTCAGTTATATCAGAATAGGATGGCCAGTGCATTTAATAAAAAGGTGAAGCCTTTCTAGTTTACATCGGGGCAATTGGTTCTAAAGAAAATCTTCCCCACCAGGAAAAAGCCAAAGGAAAGTTCCCACCGAATTGGCAAGGTCCTTACGTGGTTCAGCGAGTGTTGTCGGGTGCAGCTCTAATCTTGGAAAAAATGGACGGAAGAGTTAGCACGAAGCCAATCAACTCAGACAAAATCAAGAGATACTACGTTTGAAGGCAATAGAGTTAGGTTTTTGCTATAACAGAACTACGTTCAACCTGACTTTCCACTAAGGGATACGTAGGCAACCCACGTAGGGTTCGGTTTCTCTCTCCCCTTTCTTTTGTAATAGAAAATCCAAATATTGTTTTGTATGTTGCTCAAAACTACGCCACGACTTGATTTCCTTGGGAAGGAATACGTAGGCAATCCTCATCGGATTCAGTCGTCTTTTGAAATTGAACTACGTTCTGGCCTGATTCCATTTGGATACGTAGGCAGTCTGAGTTCGACTCAGCCGTTCCATTCTTAATCTCATCATTGCGCATATTTTGTAATCGAACTACGTCCTGACTTGATTCTATTTGGATACGTAGGCTGCCTGAGTCAGGCTCGGTCATATTTATCATATTTTCTTTATCGTCATCCATGAACTACGTGCAGATCTGATTCTGTTTGGATACGTAGGCAACCTGGAAGGGTTCGGTCATAACCCTAGGAAACCTTTGTAATGCATTAGATTAGATTAGGACGTGATCGCAACGGCAAGCAGCCACGTCGTCAGAAGTATCTTGGAAGATCGACATTGTAACACCCCGGAAAATTTTGAACTACTTGAGTGTAAAGCCACGTAAAATTTTGCAAATGAGTTTAAGGTTTCGTGGTGCCGGAGTAAAGGAAAATTTGAGCAGAAAAATGCATTTCTGCGGCCCACTATGCGGACACAGAATCACTCTGCGGACCGCATAGTGACCGTAGACCCAGGCATGCGACATCAATTTTGGGCACCAATTTTGCGGCTGATATGCGGACCGCATATCAATTATGTGATCGCTATGCGACCACATATCCTGTTCTGGAGCTTCATTTTTGGGTTTTTATAACCCGACCCTAATTCGTTAAATAGATGCAATGGCTCATTTCTTGAGCAAAAATCTGATATTTCAAGGGTTAGAGAGTTCCCTAGAGTGAGAAAGTGTTCCTCAACAATTTATTCATCAATTCTTGCTCAAATCTTGGAAGATTAACAAGGAAATCTCACAAGTTCTTCATCTAAGAGGTAAGATTCCATACCCTAGTTTTAAATTTTGAATTTGGGTAGAAGATGGTTGATTAGGAGTATAATTCTTGGGTATGAGAGTATTATTTATACATGCATGTACCAATAAGATTTGTGGGAAGATTGTTGAGCTTAAATAAGTAAGGATTAGGTTGTGGAGTGAAGGAAATTTTGTAAAAGAACATTGTAGTTAAATTTGCACACCTAGTGTTTGATAAAATGCTCAAATGAGCTGAAACCATGAATATCTTCCTAATTATGGTTCAATTTTGTTATGTCTCAAAATAGATTGGGATTGCTATAATTTCCGAAACGTTGTAGTAATTTAAGGAAAGCTCAAAGAGAGGTATGTTGGCTAAACTTTCTCTCTTAGAATAGATATCCATAATGTTTCAGTAAGATCAAGTATGATTGGCTCAAGATTCCCAACTTCTATATTCCGGGTTATTCCCTATAAACTTGTTTATTCCGAATGAGCCTTACGTAGAAAGATAGATGTTCAAAGTATGGTTTGCGTATTAAAATGTTGTGGCTTTGAGTCGTGTTTTAAATGAAAACTAGTATACCAATTGGGTGAGAAAAACTCGATATGCTTAAGACTCAAAATTGGTCATATATGTACCTAAAGTCTTGATTGAAAGTGTCTTGTTGTTGATAATCTTTAAAGATGCTTGAAAATGAAATAAGCAAATTGAAGAAATAGAGTGTGGCCAATGTGCCAAGAATTTAATTTATAGTTATGGCTAGTGGTGCCAATGAAATGAGAATATGTGATAAGGATTATGAAATGAGCCTCGACTCAACTGTTTTAAAATGACTTCGAAAATAGAATTGTCTAAAAGCTTTTGTACTCGAGTCATGCCATATGTGGCTGTTTTAACAATACTATGCTTTGTGAACATTTTCAATGTGTTTTGCATTCTTACATATTTATGAGTGGAAATTGTGTATTGCCTTTTTTGGAAAAAAGTATTTCAAGAATAAATGGTGTGTCACTTGTTGATGATTTAAACTTGTGCATCAATTGCCAATTAGTTTACTCTATTTTTCGGAAAAACATCTATTGTGCTTAAATTGTTCATTTCTAATGAACTTAAAGTTGTGATTTTCGGAATATTTTATATGTTGATATTTGATGGTGATCTTTGAAATTGAAAGAGGTGAAAGTGTGGAATATGAAATACGGTCATCGTACCAGGAATAAAGAATCTTGTGAATGGCCAAATGAGCCAAGGAAATATTGTCGTTGTGAATGATTGGAAATACTAATGAGAATTTATACAATGTGAAAGATGTTGAGGTGAGTACAATTGTATTTATGTTACCTCTATGTGCAAATCAAATCAAAAATATTTTGGGAGCTTCATTAGCAAAACCGAGGAAGGGTGGGTCATAAGGTCCACACCTGAAACTACACGTGTCGGTGTAGGGGTCGATTGTGATTATTCCCCTTATTTGGGATGAAATTGAAATATTGGTAAAATTATGATATTATTCCCCTTAATTGGGATGAAACTGGTAAAAAGTGTGGATTGGAAAAGTCAACCCACACGGCATATGTGGGAAGGCGGCCTAGCTGATCGGGAGGAGATGAGATGCCATATTGCGGATATGGTGGTACTACTCTTGGTAACAACTTTCTTTCGCATCACATGTCAAACCACATTGTTTGTGGGGAGATGGCCTAGCCGATCGGGCGTGATCGGACTCCGTGCTAACAAAGATGGTGGTATATCGGTGCTAATGATCTCCCAACCAAAATTATATATGAAGTTCGTATTTTGAAAATTATTATGTTTTAACTAGACATTTGGATATTGTTGATTATGAATTGTTGTTTCTATGTGTTGCCTTTACTTATATGGGCATTCTATTTTGAAAGAGGACTTTTATCTATACATACTAGTGCTATTCGACAGTTCTAACGTCCCTTTTGCCGGGGGTGCTGCATCTTTAATGGATGCAGGTGGTTCTACAGCAGGCGGCATTGATCAGTGATAGCAGTACACTCTTTCTAGCTGATTTGGTGAGCCCCACTCCATTTCGGGGTCATGTATCTTTTGTTTCTTATGTACTGCATTTTGAGGTATAGCCGGGGCCTTGTTGCCGGCATTTTCATATTACTCTTCTATTGTACTTAGAGGCTCCGTAGACAGGTTGTGGGTTGTGATTGATGTGGGGAATTGAACTAGAAATGTTAGTATTTGAAAATCATATTTTTTATTAATTCTATAAATTCGTAATATTTTGGAATTTATGAATGATGCTGCTAATGGGAATGAAAAGGAAGTTGTTAATAAAAAAATTTCAGTGTTTGATTAATGGAGTACATCTCCTCTTTATTCATGGATGAGTTTGGGTAGAAGGAAATCTAACGGGCTTACTCGGCCGCATTTTCTCGGTTGAGCGCCGGTCGCGCTCCCCGAGTTTGGGGCATGACAGACATCAATGGGATAGAGTTTTCAAGAAGCAACGCTCGCACTCAAGGAACTTTCGAAGCATGTCATAATCCGGAACGACGGCATTTGCCTTAAACAAAAAAAATCTAAAAATTGTTTTGTAAAATATCATAATTTTTTCCACCTACTGAACTTCATGGCGTAACATTACCAGGAATGGGCAAAGCCAGTACTATGGTCGACACAAACCAACTCCCCTCCCGCTAAGAATTTGTCTTTGAGTGCAGGGCCAACATGACGCAAGGAAATGCTGGAAATATACTAGGGCAATTGACGGATCTGCCGCTCTCTCAGGATTATCACCCCTCTTCCTCTATTTAAATCTTTCTGGTATAACTAAAGTTAACCCTTGAATACTTTGCAGGGATATTTGAATCAGATTGTTGACACGAACAAGGAATATTGTACATAGCAAACTGTCCACTCAATCAATCGGAGCACCTTGTATAAAACAAGTCGTTGGCTTCACCAATTGGAGCCCTGTATATAGCAAATAGTCCGCTCAACCAATCAAAGAACCTTGTACAAAATGAGTCGTTGGCTACACCAATCGAAGCCCTGTATATAGAAAATTGCTAACTCAATCGATCGGAGCGCCCTATACAAAGTAAACGTCGGCTTCGCCAATCGAAGCCATGTATATAGCAAATTGTTCGCTCTGCCAACATGAGCGATCCGCACCATTGTTCCGTCACATCGTGAGCAGAGTAGACAGCTACAAATCTTATCGCCAACGTTTTGCCAATCGATGCCCGCAACTTAGCCTCGCAGTCAAGAGTATCTCTTGGGCATGCTTGTCTTTTCCTTGATTGTTATCTTGAACATTTTGACATTTTGCTCGTGCAGCTTACAGCCATGATTACATTTTTCTTTCAAGTCAACCACTCCCATCAAGTGGAGATACTTTACTTTTTCAGTGCAAAGCTCTCCCAATAGGCGGAGACGCACTCTACAAGTCGATCTCTCCCATCAAGTGGAGATACTTTACCTTTCCAGTGCAAAGCTCTCCCAACAAGCGGAGACACTTTCAATGCAAAACTCTCCCAGCAAGCGGAGATGCATTCTACAACTACTCCCGACACGAGGAGACTCAATGATCCGACATCTGCGGAACTGTACATAGCCCGACTAACAATTGAGTCAAATTCAAGTATCCCATCATCCCGATCCCAAATAACGGCTAGCCGGCAGCCAGGCATTATTATTCCTACATCATTTACATCACATCTTAACATCTTCTGCATTGCAATATATGGGTATGTGTGTATTTCATTTTTTGCAGGAACAAACATCGCAGCGTGAAACTTCTTCTAAGCAGCAAACCAAGCTACAACTCTATGAGGGACAACAAACTCATTAGCAGGCCAAGTATCCAAGCTCAAACTCAAAGCACTCAGTAGAACTCTAATTCCTCAAATCTTTCAAGTCAAGTCGCAAATTCAAAGTTATCATGAGTGCCAAACCTTCCGCCTCGCAGTATCGTCATAATGCGATACTTGGGCAATTCCATCAAGCATCGCTTCCTCAAAGGTTACACTCCAGAACTACATGAGGTCTAATCCTCGTCAAGCCTGAGGTATGTAAGCAATTCAAAGCCAGAATTCGGCCCTAACTCCCCAAAATTCTCCTAGAATCTTCCTAATACTACAACTCATAATCTTCGTGCTATTCCTGCAATGCATGCCTAATGTCAGGACTAAATTGGCTTTGGTTCAATTTCTTTGCCTGAAAACTCTTTCATCGTCTCCGGTCAAAGAGATGCAGCTGTTGACGGCCAATTTTGACCCTCCCTCTTTAAATTAATTTATTTATACTTAATAATTTGCAATAAATGTTTTGAAAGTATTTTCAATCAATAAATACCTATTTTACAAAATTAACTAAGTATTAGTTTTGAAATTAATAATTTAGTATTGGTATTATGTAATCACAAATATACTTGTTATTTTAAGATTATTAAAGTAACTTTTATATACATCACATAGGCTTTATAATTAATTTAACGAATCACTCCTTAATTTCTAATTAATTAGATTACTATGTTGATAATTTGAAATTAGTAAACAAAGTATTTTATAAATAATTAATTACAATAATTAGTAGTATATTTGATATTTATAATTTTTACTATATTTTATTGAAAATAATTAAGTTTATTTAATTTAATTTCAAAAGGGATTAAAAGGCTAAAAGGCTATAATTGCAATTCATAATCAAAACACAAAAGGCTACCATTTAAATTAATTCTAGCCCAATACACAGGCCCAATTCGTAATTAACCCAGTCCAAGCCCACCCTCACTCTCTACTTTGGCAATCCATGCCACTCCCATTGGACCAATCCGCTCATGCCACATCGCCCGTCTCCCATCCTCACAAAAAAAACACAACAAATCTGGGTCATCCGTTTCTTAGATCAAGGGCCCGCGATTTTTAACCCAATATTCTTTTAATTTTTAACACCCAAAGATTTATCTTAACCGTTGGATCACAAGGATCCAACAGCCACAAAGTTTTCCCACAAAAACATTTTAACACCAAAATACTAGGATTTCAGATCAACGGCCTAGATCCTATCCCCAAAGCTTAACCTAGAGACGACCCCCCTTTCTCAGAAACCCTAATCATTTCCCCCACAAGCCCGGCCACCTCCCTTTCCCTTTTCTCTCCATCTTCTATCAACCCCACAGTTCAAATCAATCGAAGACCTTGCACAAATTCGTGCAAGGTGATGAATCCATACAGAGATTCATCCTTCCTACCTCATGTACCCGCGATTCCCGTTGAGTCTTTCCCATTTCACCGATAGAATTCAAAATCCCCATAATCTCAACCCTAGACCAAAGAATGCAACTTTAAATCTCCTAATTTCTCTTATGCTCCATCAAATCGGAGCATGCGTGAGGTTTTCTCAGAGTTTCATCATGTTATTCGATGACCAGAGGTCAAATGTAGTGACCTCTGGACATTGGAATTTATCCGGTGGTTTTTCATTTCAACGATCATCCCTGATCTTCACATGACCAGGTAAAAAATCTTCAATGATTCTCCCTCTATTCTTTCTGATTTTACCCGACTATGCTCACATCATTAATTCATCATCACTTTCCACTCACAAGTTTTGAATCTGTTAAAACCCTAAGGCTCAATGGTCACTATAAATAGCAGTCTTACATGCTCACACCAACGACATCAACTATACCTAACATTCTGAGAAATTAAGATATAGTAGAGTATTGCTTAGAAATTTTCGTTTGAAGTTCGAGTTTTACTCAATCTTTGCTTCTCTCTTTCTTTCTAGCTCAGAGTTTGTTACTGGTTGAAAGCTGAGCTTTTGGTTTCCTAAACGTCTAATTTCAGTACTCGTTTGGTTTGCTGCCCCAAAGGAGGTCTGTAAAACCTCGACCCTATTCTTTGTTCGTTTGAATTACTAAGTATGAATTATTTTGTTACTGAATGATATTGTTAATAATGTATTAATGGTTGATTGTTTTATATGCTTGTTAATGATATATGGTTGTAAAATAGGTTCTCAGATCATAAATTTCCTCTAGTTATTGAAATTTAAGTTATGTAATGATTCCAATGAATATTTGATGACCTATCTCTGTTTTTAAGTCTTAAGAACAACCTAATAACTCTCGAACTATCCAGATATCTAGTTTTTTTGGATTTCTTTGATGTTCTGTTAAGCACTGTCATGATACAAACTTGCCTTAAGTATTACTTATATTTGTAGTAACTCACTCGACAAATCAGAGTTAAACAAATATGAATCTGTTAGAGATAAGATAAGATTATCATCTTGATTTGGGGATGCCAGATTATAATATCTGAACTTATCCTTCCCTTCTAGCATACTTCTGTAATTTCGTCAACTCTTAGAAGATCATTGACTCTCTGATAAGTTTATGGTTGTTTGATCATACTGTATAAGCATGTTTTGAGCATACTAGATTATTGTACCATCTTTGTGTGTGTATTTTGAAGATTACTACATACTCGACTTAAGTCATAAGGTTTGTGCAGGTTCTGTATTCTATTTGTTTAGTTAAGATGCTAAAACCAAGTTCCACTATACTTGAAATCCTATACATGACATGCTTGATAGATTTCCTCAATGTGATAATATCCCTACCCCTTTTCTGAAATCCAAGCAGTGACATTGTTAGCTTGATGATGATAACACTTTCATCTTTTTGAAATAATATGACTCAATGTTAAGTGCCTTCTATATATGTTCTTGTGATTCTGCGCTCATCTTGATTCTTCAATATTTCTGTTTGTCTTTCATAGAGACGTATCAGTTCTATTTGATCCTAGTTGTACATATTCCTATGTGTCATCATACTTTACATCGTATTTGGGTTTGCCCTGTAGTTCTCTTGATATTCCAGTTCATGCATCTACACTGGTTGGTGACTCTATTGTGGTGGATCATGTATATCAGTCTTATTTGGCTACTATTAAGGGCTTTGAGACTAGTGTTGATCTCTTGTTGCTTAGTATGGTGGATTTCGACGTGATCTTGGTTATGGAATGGTTATCTCTGTATCATGCTATTCTTGATTGTCATGCTAAGATCGTGACGTTGGCTATGCCGGGGTTGCCAAGGTTAGAATGGAAAGTTTCTCTTGGGTATACTTCTAGTTGGGTGGTTTCATTTTTGAAAGCTCGGTAGATGGTTGAGAAGGGGTGTTTGGCGTACTTAGCCTTTGTGAGAGATGTTAGTGCTGATACTTCTACCGTTGAGTCAGTTTCGGTTATGAGGGAGTTTTCAGATGTGTTTTCAGCATACCTATCGGGCATGCCACCCGATAGGGATATTTATTTTGGCATTGACTTAGTGCCGAGCACTCAGCCCATGCCAATTCCATTGTATTGCATGGCTTCAACAGAGTTGAAGGAACTGAAAGAACAACTATAAGAGTTGTTAGATAAGGGGTTCATCGGGCCTAGTGTATCACCGTGGGGTACGCCAGTGTTGTTTGTGAAGAAGAAGGATGGTTCCATGAGGATTGTATTGACTACAGGCAATTGAACAAGGTTACCACCTCGCATTTTTGATTTATTTGACCAGCTTCTAGGTACTAGGGTGTTCTCAAAGGTATTTGATATCAAGGTATCACCAGTTGAAGATCAAGTCTTCAGACATTCCCAAGACTGCATTTAGAACTCGCTATGGGCACTATGAGTTTTTAGTGATGTCTTTTTGGCTGACTAATGCCCCAGTAGCCTTCATGCATTTGATGAACAGTGTGTTTAGCCGTATTTGGATTCTTTCGTTATTGTGCTCATTGATGATATATTGGTGTACTCCCATAGCGCTGAGGAGCACATACAGCAGCTGAAAATTGTGCTCCAGATTTTGAGGGAGAAGAAGATATATTCTAAATTCTCCAAGTGTGAGTTTTGGCTAGACTCGGTGGAATTCTTGGGTCTTGTGGTATCTAGTGATGGGATTAATGTGGATTCGAAGAATATTGAGGCAGTTCATAGTTGGACCAAACCTTCTACCGCTACTGAGATCTAGAGTTTCTTAGGCTTAGCTAGGTATTTTTGCCCCTTTGTGGAGGGGTTTTCATCTATTGTAGCCCCATTGGCTCAGTTTACTAAGAAGAACGCTCCGTTCTGATGGTCAAATGAGTGTAAGGAGAGCTTTCAGAAGCTCAAGATAGCATTGATTACGACTCTAGTATTGGTTTTGCCTTTAGGATCGGGATCATATACGATCTATTGTGATTCTTCTAGGGTTGGTATTGGATGTCTATTGATGCAGGACAATAAAGTGATTGCCTATGCGTCGCGCCAGCTGAAGCCTCATGAGAAGAACTACCCGGTGCACGATTTGGAGTTATCTGCTATTGTACATGCGCTCAAGATTTGGAGGCATTACTTATATGGCATGTCTGTGAGGTATATACATATCACCGGAGTATCCAACATCTATTTAAATAAAAAGATTTGAATTTGAGGCAGCGGAGATGATTGGAGTTGTTGATGATATCACCATTCTTTATTATCCGGGGAAGGCCAATCTAGTAGCTGACGCCTTGAGTAGAAAGGCAGAGAGCATGGGGAGTTTGGACTTTATACCAGATATGGAGATACCGTTAGCTATGGATGTTCAGTCTTTGGCCAACACGTTTGTAAGGTTGAATATTTCAGAGCCCAGCAGGGTACTTGCTTGTGTTATGTCACAATTGTCATTGTTTGATCACATTAAGGTGTGTCAATATGATGATCCCCACTTGCTTGTCCTTACGGACACGGTGCAACGAGGTGGTACCAAGGAAGTGCCTATTGGTGATGATGGGGTGTTAAGGCTTCAAGGTCAGATCTATGTTCTGAAGGTGGATGGTTTGAGGGAGTTGATCCTTGAAGAGGCTCGCAGTTGGCGGTATTCTATTCACCCGGGTGCTATGAATATGTATCATGACTTGAAGTAGCATTATTGGTGGAGAAGGATGAAGAAGGACATCGTTGAGCATGTTGCACGGTGTTTGAACTGCCAGCAAGTTAAGTATGAGCATCAAAGACCGAGTGGTTTGCTTCAAAGGTTAGATATACTGGAGTGGAAGTGGGAGCATATCACTATGGATTTAATGGTTGGGTTTCCACAGACCTTGAGGAGATTTGATGTTGTGTCGGTCATTGTGGACAGACTGACCAAGTCTACATATTTCATTCCGGTCATGACTTCCTAAACTTCTGAGCAGTTGGCACGGATTTATCTTAGAGAGATTGTTCGCCTGCATGGTGTGCTTGTGCCTATCATTTCATCGAGGCACTCAGTTTACATCCCAATTTTGGAGAGCTGGGCACGCAGGTTGAGTTGAGTACGGCATTTCATCCTTAGACGGACGGACAGTCCGAGCGTACCATTAAATTTTTGGAGGATATGCTGAGAGCCTTCGTCATTGATTTCGGAGGCTAGATGGATCAGTTTCTATCATTAGCAGAGTTCACCTACAATAATAGCTACCAATCAAGTATCCAGATGGCCCTGTACGAGGTCTTATTTGGGAGGCGATGTCGTTCTCCAGTTGGTAGGTTTGAGCCTGGGGAGGCTAGGTTGTTGGGCACTAATCTAGTTTGTGATGCTTTGGAGAAGGTGAAATTGATTTAGGAGTGGCTTTGTATAGCGCAGTCCAGGCAGAAGAGTTATGTTGATAGGAGGGTTCGCGATGTGGCTTTCATTGAGGGTGAGAGAGTTCTTCTCAGAGTTTCACCTATGAAAGGCATGATGAGGTTCGGTATGAAGGTCAAGTTGAGCCCTCGGTACATTATTTGATGTTTTTGAGAGAGTGGGTGAGGTAGCTTACAGGCTTGCTTTGCCACCCAACTTTGTCCGGAGTTCATCCGGTGTTTCATGTTTCATGCTTTGGAAGTATCATGAGGATTAATCACATGTGTTAGATTTCAGTTCGGTGCAGTTAGATGAGAACTTGTCTTATGAGGAGGAACCAGTGGCCATTTTGGATAGGTAGGTTCGGAAATTAAGACCGAAGCATATTGCATCGGTGAAGGTTCAGTGGAGAGGTCAACCGCTTGAGGAGGCAACTTGGGAGACCAAGCATGATATGTGGAGCAGATATCCACATCTTTTTGATATTCCAGGTATATTTCTAAACTTGTTCGAGGACGAACGTTTGTTTAAGAGGGGAAGAATAAAATGATTCGGCCGGTTATTTTGTGTATTTGAGCCTCGTTCCTCTATTTGATGTTTTCCGTATGTATGTTTGTTGTTTTGTGACTTGCTGGGTTGGTTGGTTTGGCAAGGTTCCCGAGTAATTTGGAACACTTAATGTCATTTATGGAAGCTTAAGTTGTAAGAGTTGACCGAGGTTTGACTTTTATATCAAAGATCTCAGAATGATGTTTTTATGGTTCCAATAGGTTCGTATGATGGTTTTGGACTTAGATGTATGCCCGGATTTGGATTTGGAGGTTCGTATGTTGATTTCGCTCTATTTGGAGAAAGTTAAAAATTCGAAGGTTTGGAAGGTTCATAGGTTTGACCTGGAGTCGACTTTGGTGTTATCGGGTTTGCTTTGTTGTTCCGAGAGTTGGAATAGGTTCGTTATATCATTCGAAAATTGTGTAAAATTTGGATTTAATTCGCATTGATTAGGCTTGAATCGGACGCTTGGTTTGAAATTTGGAAGTTAATGAACTTAAGAGAAGCTTAATATGTGTTTGGATCGTCGATTCTTGGATTTAATATTATAACTTATGTTTTGAGAATTTGGATAAGTTTGGTGGAGGTATTTGGACTTGTTGGTGTGATTGGATGGGGTTTCGGGGGGCTCGGCTATGTTTCGGGATGGTTTCGGACCATTTTCATGTGTTTTGGATATCAGATTTTTGCTGGTGTCTGATGTCTTTCACGTTCGCGTAGGAGCATCGCGTTCACAATGAAGGGATTTGGAGCTGGAAGGTTTGCTCTTCGCGTTCGCGTAAGGCAGTTGCGTTCGCGAAGAAGGGAGTGGTACTATGCAACAGGCTTTTGCGTTCGCGAGGCTGCCGGGCGCGTTGGCGAAGGGAAGGGAGCCTTTGGCCTTCACGTTCGCGATGCTCCTGTCGCGTTCGAGAAGGAGATTTTTATTCTAGCAATGATTTTGTGCTCCGCAAATACAAGGCACATGTCGGCTTCTCGAAGGGTTTAACTGGGTAATGCTCTAAGATGTCTTTTTCGAGACTTTTACTCATTTTATCATATTTTGATATTGGGAGCTCGGATTGAGGCAATTGTTTAGGCAATTTTCACCCGCTTGGATTGGGCAAGTGTTCTTGACTTATGATTTTACCTTTGATTTTTGCATTTGGTGAATCTAAGTGAGAAAAATTAGAGGTTTTGGCAAAAAAATTCTGAAGTGAAAGGTGGAGATCTGAATCCCGATTTGAAGTCGGATTTGGATGAAACTTATATATTTGGACTCGTATTGGAATGGATGTTCGAGATTCGTGAATTTTGTCGGGTTCCGGGAGGAGGACTTGTTTGGGTTCGATTTATATGGCCTTTTTTGACGTTATTGAGTTGTGTTTGGATAGATTTGACTCGTTCGGATGTTGATTTGAGAGAAAATGCTATTTTTGGGAGATTAGAGGCTACCGGGTGGAAGTAAGTCTCTTGGCTAACCTTGTTAACAGGGAGAGCCCTAGGATTAACTTGTTTGTTATGTGTTTAAGGTATTGGTGGTAGTGTATATACGTTGTGGCAAGTGTATATGCATTTACCGTGTTTATATCATAACCAGGGGTAGAAATTGGAATATTCCAAGCTTTGTTTGATTATATGCTCATTCGATTCATGATTTATTTGGCTTATGTGACTATGTTTGCTCTCTTATTCATATTAGAAATTATGCCTACGCTTATGACTAATTGTGAAGGCATGGAAACTTATTCTTAATATGTTGAAAATGCATAATTATCCGTAGTCACATGGAGATTTTATGGGCACATATCCGTATGATATTTATTAAGTCCTTGGGCACCTTCTATCTATAATTCTTGAGCATATGCATATATATATTTTCAATAATGAATAGGTGATTTGGACATGAGAATTTTGGCACGAGGGGTAAGCGCGCGGGTGAGAAACAGTTATGGCACATTGGACATGATGATCGGATATTGATTTATAAAGGATGCTATTATACCCCTCTTGCGCTTGGATTTGGATCTGTCCCTCCCGAGTCAGGTGATAACTCATACTACTTTGGGCCCTGTGAGCATGGTCAGTACATGAATTTTGTACCGGATCGATACATGAATTTGTATCGCGTTATGTGATACATGAATTTTGTATGAGGGTACATGGATCTTGTACCGGTTGAGCATGCATTCTTATTATTGATTCATTTTGAAGTATTTAGTTTATTTTAAATTGGTACTTGACATCATTATATGCTAATTGGGAGTCTCGGCTCCGTTACTTGAGCGTGTAATCTTTCATTGTTATATCTGAGAAGCGATAAGGTTATTCTATGCTAGAAAAGCATGATTATCCGTTAATATCTGTGACTCTTGTCTTTCATGATATTACTTATTGTTCAGTTATTAAATTCTATTATTATACTTGTGTGGTATGTATCCAGAAGCATCTAGCCTCGCTACTACTTCTTCGAGGTTAGACATGATACTTACTGGGTGCCGACTGTAGTGTACTCATACTACGCTTCTGCACATTATTTTTGCAAATCCTCATGTGGGTCCTAGCAGAGCTTCACGATTGGGCTAGGAGATCTTACGGAGACTTAGGGTGAGCTACACTTGATTGATCTACTTTGCAATTCCCGACTCCCAGTTCCTTATTATATTTGTATTTTATTCTACTTCAGACAGCTTCACATGTATACAAACTTGATCTCATTTCCGTAGTTTACTCGTGTACTTGTGCCACATAGTCTTAGAGGCGTATTGTATTGGCCGTGTTTAGGCCTTGCTTGTGGTGTTATTAGATACTATCACTATTTTTGAGACTATTTCTATCTTTTATTGCTATATATCTCTGTTAAATAATAAAAATAGATTTTATTTATTATCATCGGGTTGGCTTGCTTAGTAAGTTCGGCTAGGCGCCATTACGACCTTAAGGGAAATTTTGGATCGTGACAGCCAGGTTATCAAATATACTTAAGACGAGCACAATAAGTATTAGATAGTTAAAACACCATCAGGTTAGTACAAATTAAATACTAGCGGTTCCTTCTCCAGTAATTTGTTGCAATGTGATATAGGAGGAGTTTTAAGTAATAGGTTTTGCACGCAAAACTCATGCTTCAACACCAGTACAAGCATAATTGTTAGCATTAGGGCAGGGTCTACAAGTTACATTAGATTTAAATTTGATGCCTCTCAAAATAAAGTTGGACACTGATGCAATTAAATACTTAAGAATTGGATATCCAGCTAACACTAATATTATTACTGATTGCAGGTGGTTGTTGTGCCAGGTGTGGCCGGTAATCAGGCATAACTTTAGGCAAGAAAAGCAAGTAGCCCATACTTTATCAAATGAAGCTCTCAAGAAGTCAAGCTAGATAATAGGCCAAATATATAGACATGTACCAAAGCTTGGCAGCACTTTTTTTTAACACTTAAAGTTAATCTATTTACTATTAGACACTGGAACGCATTTCAAACAGTGCCAGTTAAACACAAAAGTACGAACCAGTCAAAAGGATATATTGTGTAGATTACACACGCATGATATGGCAAATTAGTCCAAATAAAAAAAATGTGTGGCTTTGACACAAAAAAAACTTTTTTGAGAAAAGAAAAAGACAATACCCCCTTTCATCCCCAACCTGCCATGGTCCCCCCACCCCGGCATCTCCAATCTCATCGTCGATGTCACTCGTGCCCTTTCTTCTTAGTCTTCTTGCAGGACCTTCCCCGCCCCCACTCCCACCCATTTTCAGTTATTCACAAATTTCAGATTCCTCTTCCCCCTTCATTATTCCATATCCCCTTCCCATATTTTTATACACCAGACTTTGAGAGAATTTCAAGAGAAGAAGAAGAAAGTGGGTAAATATAAAAGATTGAAGAAACTGATTAATTTAAGGTAAAAATTTGAGTCTGATTGCTAATGGTGGCGATGGTCAAATCTGGAAAAAAAAAAAAAAAAAGATCGCGGCAGTGGTGTCAATAGCGGGAGGATGGTGGCAACAATGGAGATAGAAATTTGAAATTTTTAAGGGAATTAAAAAAATTATTATTATAGATTCATTCATGCGCTTATAAGGAGAGTAAGAAACACTTTTTTTGCCATATCGTCGTTTTCTGTTTATTTGGCGCAATTTGAGATGGGTTCCAGTGTCCAATAGAAAATAGACTAACTTTAAGTATCAAAATGAAAAGTGCTGCCAAGTTCCAGTGTCTGTCTATGTAATTGGCCTAGATAATATTATGCACTATGATATGCCCCTACCAATGTAATAGCATGTTTGGTGAAGCTTCTCCGAGGCCAAAAGCACTTTTTTTTAATTAAAAAATTAGTTTTTTTTCAAAGTTGAATTGTTTGGCCAAGCTTTTAGAAAAACAAAAGGTATTTTTGAGTAGAAGCAGAAGCGATTTTGGAGAAGCAGACAAAAGTAGTTTCTCCCTAAAAATACCTTTTTTGAAAAACACTCTTTAAGAAAATACACTTAGAAGCACTTTTTAAAAGCTTGGTCAAACATTAATTGTTGTTCAAGAGTGCTTTTCAAATTAATTAGCCAAACGCAAACTGCTTCTCACCAAACGTACCTTTGAGAAAAGCACTCCTCAAAATAAACTAATTTTAAAAGCTTGGCCAAATAGGTTATAATATTCTTATTAGAAGTAGCATGGATACATTTTGTCGAAAACTATATCAGAAGGAGAAGCTCGATGCTCCGGTACGGAGCTGTGAGCATCTGGTTGTGGAGGGCACGAGAAGAGGTAGAGGACAGCCTAAGAAGTATTGGGGAGAGGTGATCAGACAGGATATGGCGAGGCTCCAGATTTCCGAAGACATGACACTTGATAGGAAGATGTGGAGGTCGAGTATTAAAGTTGTAGGTTAGGATGTAGTTGAGTCTTGACTTACTTCGTACCATTGTGGGACTAGCCATGTAGGGTTTTTGTCTAAGATAGCTAGTGACAATGTTGTGTTTTACTACTTCGCTTTTCAGTGCATGTCCTATTTACTAGCTATCGCTTTTGCTTTGCATCTTTCTTCTGCATTTCATAGTGTTCCTATTTTTCCTATGATTGTTGTGGTAATACTAATATTGTCTCCTTGTCCTTTTTGTCTTTTTGTTTTCTTGAGCCGAGAGTCTTTCGAAAACAGCCTCTCTACTCCTTTGGGATAGGGGTAAGGTCTGCGTATACACTACCCTCCCCAAACCCCATTAGTAAAATTTTACTGGGTTGTTGTTGTATATCAAAAGGTGATTGTAATAGGCTAGCATCATTTGGAAACTTTAATATTCTAAGCAGCACTACTATGGGACGTAATATGAAACTGTACTAGTATTTAATATAAGCTCCGTCTTTCTCAAAATAAAAGGAAAGGGTACTATCATGCTGTCTTCTTACTACATTACCTGTTTGACTGAGCACGGAGTTTAAAAAATAATGAAACTTTTGAAATTTGTGATCCTAAACAAATCAAAAAAGGATCCAGAGTATTTGTGTGATTATAAAAACTTTTCATTAAAGGTAGAATTGAAAGTTTAAGCTAAATTGTTTCCAAATTTATAAAGGGGTCATTCTTTTTTAAACGGACCAACAAGGAAATAGGTTCACATAAATTGAAACGGAGGGAGTAACTTGCAAGAGCATCTGGTTGATCATTGCCGACATAGCTCATAAAATCCCTTATACCTTCTTCTCCACACCTAGAGTTTAGCATGGAGGGGGATGCATAGTATATAAGGCACTACACCTCTATAAAATACTGCACCCACACAGTAAATGCAAATTAACAATAATACTGAAACTAAATCCAAATTTTTACATTCATCCTATAAACATTGAATAATGATTTCTCCTTCCTTTCGCTAGAGCCAAAAGTACTGACCAAAACTTTGCCAAAAGCAAGCAAGATGAGGTTGCTCTGCTTCATAGACAAAGTGCTTCACTTACGAGCTCATAAAGTTTTTTAACTTCTAACGGAAAGTATAGCTTCGATTTCCAGTAGCTGGAAAAGCTTGACGCCTTCTACCTTGCTGGAACTCTGCTGTCCCTTCAATATTTGGCGGCTGACCTAAGAGTAAATCCTTCTTCTTATCACCTTTACCAGTCCTACTCCTACGATGCTCATCACCTTCAGTTTCCGGCTTTTTTTTACCTGGATCTTCTCCAAATAACACTTGCTTCCTTGCTGCTTCGTAGTCAAAAGGCTGGACTTTCAACTGGCCTTCATGTGCTTGTGCTTTCTCAGTGAGCTGCGCCTTACTCTTTTGACTTATTGAATGGAAACACTTCTTGAAGCTAGAGGAAAGATCACACAGGGACATGTTCTCATCCCCTTCATCCATCTCCTCAGCAGAACCTGCAATTTTGTTTTCCCCACACTCAGGTGGATTGTTAGCAGCTTCTGAGTCATCTTTGACTGATCCCTCAAGATCTGAATCAGTGTCCAGTAAGATAACATCTTCTAACTTTGAAGTAGCTACCGGCATGGCAAAGGAATTTTCCTGTTCTCCAATTGATAGCTCACCTTTTAATGATTTCCCGTCATCTGAATCAGTGTCCAGGGTTATAACATCTAACTTGGAATTAGTAGCAACAGGTTCCTCTCTATGGTTAATTTGTAATGTTTTAGCAGGTGCTGTTGCAGCTTGCTGCAACTGTTCAGTCCTGCCTGAAAATGCATGGAATGGAAGGCTCACCGAAGACTTGATCTGCTGCACTTGGATCTCTTCCTGCTCCTGCTTGTTTAAACAATTCGGGGGAAGCATCAACATAATTGAACTGAGCTATAGAGGAAAGAAGTACATGAAGTGTGTCCAACTAATTACAGCAATTTGGACTTCCGAAGCTTAGTATATGACAATGCAACAGTGTAGGCTACTTAATAAGAAACAGATAAATCATAATTCAAGGTTGCAGAGGATACTTTTTTATCAGGGTGCAGCTTCCTCTTTGCTGCACTCCCTAGTAACATCCCAAGACCACGGCTGGGTTTCTTAATTGCCTGAATAGTTACTTCAACCTAAAATAAGAAGCATCTATGTAAATCACCATGCGAAGAAAGAATCTAGCGCTCTAGAAGGATGGAAACCGACTCAGACAGGTGTTCGCCAACCTGTCCTGAAGAAGTAGCTCTTAAACCACCATGCTCACTACGATGTTCAGAGGTGTCACCGGGTCCATTAAAACCAACTTTGGTGACAGCACTTTCAGGTGAACTACAAACAATTGAAGTTTCTGCCCCTGTTGCTGCTTTCAGTGGCTCAGAAGTTTCAACTAACATTTCAGCGCCCTCAGTAGCCACAATGTCTTCTTCAGCTGGCTGCACAAAATGTAGACCATACTTAGGACGAATAATAATTGGTTGTGTTTTGAACATACAAGGATAGTTCTAAAATTAAGATGGTTTACCAAATTCTAGACACTACTTAGAATATCATATAATCTAACATGCAGAGAAACAAAGTAAATCATCTGCGAGTCACTGGCACAGAATCCACCCTTTTACATGCAAAGTAAGATTAAGAAAACGAATTTGGCATTATTGCTTTGATAAATCCAGAAAATCACACGAAGCAAGGTTGTGTCATCTGCTTTAGAGAAACTGGTTTCTTTCTTTTTTATTCTTGGCGCCTAACCAAAAAGAGAGGGAAAAGAATTTGGCCACCGAGACGAATTAGACAAACAAAATGTGTCAACTCATTACTTACTAATTCTAAGCGCCTTTCTTTCAGAAGTTCCACAGCTGCTTCATATGCAGCCGAATTTTGAACAGACTGCCTAATGATGCTGACAACAGCACCAAGATTACGCTCAACATATGGGTGCTTTGATTTCATCGATCGCTTTAATTTGCTTGTGGTAAGAGGCATCTGCTTAGCTTTTGCAACAGAGTACTATGTTTAGAACATCTGCAGCCTATGAGCACCAGTACATAGGAAGAGAACAACTTTTTAAACATACCAATTTCAAGAAGTTCTTTGTTCGGCAAAACATAGCCAGTACTCTCATCTTCTGCTCGGGCAATAACATCTCTCCACTCATACAGCCCCTGAAATTTCCAGATGTTGGGTCAAAAGAAATGCCAAGAACCGACTAGTACCACCAGCCCACAATCAAAAAATAATACGACCAGTGGGTAGGCAAAAACTCACAGCAACAATTGCAAGCTGCTGAGCATTGAATCCAGCTCCCTGTAATCTGCAGTTGCATTTGAAAGAGTTTGCCGTAAACGTCAAAACAAACAAAAAAAACAATGAAAGAGATGCAGAATGAAAGATTACCAAATCAATAGTTAAAAAAATCTCTTCAGTCCATGGGATATGGGAGAATGTTAATGTAGAACATAACTTCATAGTCCGTGAAATATTGAAAATAACTGGTGAAAACCATACCCATATATGTGTTGATATGAACTATCAGTCAAAAGTTCTTTTTCATACAGCTGCATGCATATATCATAACTGCGCTTGTACACCTGCATGCAATAGCAGATCTTAGACAAACAGAAGAAAAACAAAATAGATTACCTGGTCATTAAACTCTCTGAGACGTGATAAAATTATACTAACTTGTAAGACACATTTAAGATATATAACTTCCATCAATTTGATCGGAAGTTGAAACAACGTGAAACAGTAGCTCGTGCGAGTTTCTGCAAGTCTAGCCAACATGTTTCCCAATAATTATTACTCTCCATTTTAAATAATGAAGGTACTCCCGAGAGTCAAACCTTCATGTCTTGTTCTCCATTTGAGCATCAGTTTTTTAATCTTTTTAAAATAAAATGTGTACATAATTAGCAACTAGTTCAAAAGTACTTTTCATTTATAATATTTATGATTACAATTATTTTCAAAATATGTGAGAAGTTAGAGTCAAAGAAAATCTTGTTTGACTCTTCAAATAGTAATAGTGTCGTATAAAGTGGAAAACAGGGAGTATTAAAAAGAAAAAGAAAAAAGGTTAAGCCTAGCATGACATATAAATGATTTCTAAACACTAAAAGATGCTTATTTTACAAGGAAAGAAGGAAAAATCTGATGCCTGGAGCAACACAGGAAACAAAAACACAGATACTCACCTCTAATAGAGAAGCATCAGGAGATTCAATGTCAGCAGACGAAGAGAGCAATTCCATCCTCATAACGTCATAAATGTACAAGAGATAGTGTGTATCTTCTCTAGCATATCTACAGTATATGCGCGAAATTGAGTAATAAGGACAAGAATCCATAATTAACCAAAAAACTTGTATGCTTATGGGTAATAAACAAAGAACAATAAGCATAGACCGAAAATCACTACAAAATATAGGAAATGTTCCATTTAGTAACACCAACACATAATCATACAGTCCTGATTGATTGAGTAGAAAATGATAGTCACCAAAAAGTAGTTTAAAAACACCAGATTAACGCAGACCCAGAATGATTGAACTCTTCTCCATGCATCATCCAATATGGCATTATTTTAAATTACAGCCAAAATGTCATTGAGTCGTCCACCAGGGCAACCACCAAGTAAACATGAGACTCCATCAGCAATAATCAGTTGCTGTCCTTGAATTTTTACAATGAAATAAATAAATGGATCAGTAGGCTATGGGCATGAGCATATTTCACA
The DNA here is from genome assembly GCF_000715075.1 of Nicotiana tabacum. Lineage (NCBI taxonomy): Eukaryota > Viridiplantae > Streptophyta > Magnoliopsida > Solanales > Solanaceae > Nicotiana > Nicotiana tabacum. The sequence continues at coordinate 30,177,861 of NC_134098.1, forward strand.
ACAACTTCCACATCTGATGTTCTTAAAAGCTTGAGTGATGCTTGCATTCATGTCAATAACATTCTCAGCTCTCTATTACAGATGACAATTGAATCTCTCATTTCTAGTTATGTTCAAGTTGTGTTTGGTAAGTCTTTTATCAAATGTTTAGGCTATTTCAATAAAGGATCATTTGGATGAAAACCTTGAGCAACTAAGAAAGAGAAAAGCTACATGAAGGAATGAAAGGAAAAACACTGAAGAATGATTTAAACAGTCGATAATATCTCATTAAAAGGATCTATAGCACTATATCGGTGACAATACAACAGTACCCCACCCCTCATCCTCCTCCAAAATGAAGACAACTATTGATCTAGGCACTCTGGGAAAAGCCTAGCACTTCACCAAACAGAATATCTTCAAAGAACTTCAAGAATTTCGCATAATTAACAAGAAGCTTCCTCATAGTCCAAAGTAATGTAGCGTACAAAAAATCCAACTGCAGTCACTAAAGCTTCTTTTTTTGATGAAGGCAGTCACTAAAGCTTCTTGATGTAAAGCAAACAGTAAGAATTTGAAAATGAGTCTCACTGAGCGGCTTAGATGGAACAGGTGACACTAATCTATTAGGCTCACACCACTAACTGTTGTTTGTCTTTCTCTTGTATCTACTACAAGAAAAAGACCAAAGAAAGCCTCTAAGCAATTCAAAATGGAAGAAGTATGAGAGTCTTGTGCAAGACGAGGGAAGAAAAGAGAGATAATCCACCGAAAATATGTCATACTCCAGAGTCCAAAATATAATATTAGAGGAAGAAGCAATCATGCACAGAGACGGAGCAGTTAAATGAATCAGTAATCTGGAAGATCATCTGAATCACCATCATTAAGTCCCTAAGAATATGCAAATCCTTAAAGGATTGGCACGTAACTAGAAAACATATCTATGGAAGTTTATTCTCCTTATTTCACCATCAAAGTGACATGAAGCTACATAGTCGCATTTACATCTAAAATTATCTAAAGTCGCCTCGATCATAAGTAAGCCCGATATTAAAATGTCCAACCGTCATTTTGTGGTACATTTTAACTTTCTAATAAGTAACTACACTAGATATAAATGCGTACCTTTTCCTAAGAATTGTACCTATAAGTACAGTAGATTTTAAACAAAGGTGGTTCACACTGGTATCAAGTATCTCACATGGTAATATTAATCCAAAGTTATCTACATTAAAAATAAGAAGAAAGAGCATTATCATATTTACTCTGCACGTACTGGGAAGAAAAGGTCCATCAGATGCCCAAAAAAATTTAACACCTCAAACTAACAAAATATGCAATATTCATAACTATTCCCTCAGCTTCAATTTATGTGATACACTTTTCTTATTAGACCGTTCCTGAAAGAAAGACAATTTTCTATAGTTGGAAACAATTTATCTTTAAACTTTCTATTTTACCCTTAATGAGAAGTTTTATAGTCACACAAATGTTATGACCTCACAAATCTTTTACCCTTTAAACTGTTAACACCACAAGTTTCAAAAGTCTTCTTTTTAATCTTAAACTCCACGCCGAGTCAAACTACGTCACGTAAATTGAAACGGAGGGAGTGTGTGTGTGTGAGTGAGTGTATGCATATATATATATATATATATAAGAGATAAACATTCACAACTATAATATGAAGCGGTCTTAAGGAAACTAGAGAATGAGACATGTCATACCTCATCATCTCTACAGGAAGTGGGCGTAATCTCCAATCTGCATTCTGATACCTGCAAAAAATATATGAGGAAAACAATAGCATTATTCCTTTTGGCATTCCATCATCCATTATTTGATATCTTAGAAAAAAAATCCATTTAATTGTTGGCATTCCACCATCCATTATTTGATATCTTAGGAAAAAAATCCATTTATTTGTTACAGAAGGCAGGGGTGATGAGATTTCTTTTCGTTTTTCATCTAATAATTGGAGGATGATATCCAGGATATGATTAGAAAAGTAGTAATTACAGGAAGGCCATACTCTTTGTTTGCCGTAACTCCACAAAAATGTTGTAGCAGATACTCCAAGCTGTTTCTTCCCAGTTTCAAAACCCTTGAGGCCTAAGGATTTAGAAAACATCAATATTACTATACCCAAAAATGAACAACTAAGGATTCATGACAACCCAATCTCATTGTTAAAAAAGAAGCAGGACAAGAGCATAAAGCAGACCTGCGAACATGCTTTTGCTAGCTACAAGTGCTAAACCAACAAAGGAGAAAAAATGACAAGTATGACTTAGGAGGGACGTAAACCCTAAAATCTTCAAAAATACACTGATTAGCAGAAGTGCAGAACATTTTCCTATATGTATCGAGTGACAAATCATGGTAATACACCTTTCATTTTGCTGAAAATCGTCAGTGCTTTAGTTTTTTCATATCTTGATTTCTTACGCCTTGTGAGTAGAAAACTGCTTCTTTAGTCTTTGTGCATACAAGCTATCGTTCTGTATTTCCAAAGCCAGATATTAACACTTTATTAATCAATAAAGCCAATCCCAGTACATATAATCTACGGAAAAGGGCCAAATCGGTCCCTTTACTATCGGAAATTAGTTATCAGTAACCTCCGTTATACTTTCCTTCACTATCTACCCCTACTGTTACCCATTTTAATATTTTTGCCCCTACAACTAACGGACCCTTTTAGTAAAACACGCGGCACGATCTGAAACAACCTAACCATCTACCCATTTACCCGACCCGATAGCCCCAATTCAGCAACACCAAGAGAGGTCCAACAGCGTCAATCGCCTCCCTCTTCTCTGATTCCGCCGGCGCCTCCAACTGCCCTCAAATTCCACTTTAACAAATTTCAGCACAAGCAAAGAAAGGCAGTGTATTGTACAGACGAAAGAATTTGAGATTGAAACTTAAACCTCGAACTGCCCGCATGAGTATTTTTTTGTTTTTTTTTTGTGATAGCAAATGTAAAAGCATAACCAGTACAAGCAGACTACCAGATTTCATTAGACTCGAGAGAGTGAGGTAAAACAAAATTTTCCACCACCACATCCCCACCCTCCTCCCTGAATAGAAGATTGCTTTGTAGTTGTATGGTTTCCCATGATTGTGCTTTTTTTTTCTTTTTCTATCTTTTTCCCCCAAGATGGAATTTTAGCTCATTTTTTTGTGAATTCTCTATTTTTCATGGAAGGCGGTGGTAAACCATGGCTTAAGGAAATTGTGTGGTTAAACATTTGTCGTGTCTGTACACAGGGGGAGAGTAGGCCACGACGAGGTGGTGGCAATGGAAAAAAAAGGATAACGGGAAAGAGCAATTAGAACTGAAAGGTTATTATAGCTCAGAAAATAAATAACTAGAAGATCATATTGATTGAAATAGATTTAGGATATCGTTGGTTATTGCTCTATATCTTAGGACCTAAGAATGATTGTGAATGGCTGAACTCTGCTTTGCAGCTTGTGGTGAAATTTGTTAAAATGAAATTTGGGGACAATTGGAGGTGCCAGTGGAATCAGAGAAGAGGGAGGCGATTGACATTGTTGGACCTCTTGGTGTTGCTGAATTGGGGCTATCGGGTCGGGTTGATTGGGTGGGGTAAATGGGTAGATGGTTAGGTTATTTCAGATCGTGCCACATGTCAAACTAAAATGGTCTGATAGTTGTGGGGGCAAAAATATTAAAATAGGTAACGGTAAGGGTGGATAGTGAAGGAAAGTATAACGGAGGTTACTGATAACTAATTTCTGATATTAAAGGGACTGGTCTTTTTTCGTATAATCTAAGTTGCTTCGACACGGCAGTTTAGGTGCCGCACTCGTGTCAACACGACCCTAGTATGGGTGTGGGACTGTGGGTATGGGATCCGTACTAGATATGGTCAAACAATTTTGGATACTTTGACCACGACAAACGGAAAATTCGAGATGAGATACAATTTGATTCCCGAAATCAGAACCAAAACTAGGGTAAATTTGAAGAAAATACCATACCTTATCTAGGAAATCAATCATTTACTTATCAACAACTTGAGAACAAAAAAAATCCACATTTTACAAGTTATACGTAAGTATTCCACAAAATTTCTCATAATTTATAGATATTGTTATATTTTTATTTTTTTAAATTATTTATAGCTGGATCCCCGCACCCGTATCCGTATTAGGATCCATATCCCCGAATATTAGAATTTACATTTCGAAGGATCCGATATCTAGATCCGTACCCGTGTCGGACACCCGCACCCGTGTCCAAGCAACTTAGCATATAATATAGTAATATGTAGTAACGTACAACTTTAATATCCTCATGAATCCAATGAAAATGTTCCGTCATGGGTATGCTAGCGTCTATTCATTCAGCCCCCATCAACGAACAATATAAAACAAAAGTAAACACAACAAAATTGATGCCGGCATATTTCATAGAAGATGCACAGACCATCTCCCACCACCTCATCCCCCTCAGGACACTCCAAAGAACACTTGAAAATATTAGCCTAGTTCTTTTTACATAAAAGAGGTCGAACATTAAATCAGTTGTCATTTCATCATATCTCAGTTTTCATTTCCTTAGTAATGTCTTCTGTAAGAATGTATGTATGGGGAATCTTGAATCAGCACAAGAACTGACTATTTCACATTCAACATTTACAACAACATTACTTAAAAGACAAATGCAAAACCTCCTGCATCTTTTTGGCTGTCATTTATTCTAGGGACTTTGCATTAAACTGATTATGCCAACAAGGAGGAAAGTGAGTTCTGCGGGTCATAAAAAGAAACAAAAGGCTGCTACCATCAAACAGTTATAGCTGGCTCATGTGCGTTTTATCCCTGCATAGCAGTGAAACCCCCTCCCCCCAGAAAACAAACTTTTCTGTAGTCCATAATCACAAGAAACTCAGAAAAGAGAAGAATAGGTAAAATAATAGTGATATATTTATATATATACATAATATGCATATAATATAACATGTGTGTGTGTGTGTGTGTGTGTGTGTGTGTTCAAATCTATCTCTAGATCAAGGCTCAAAAACAGTTAAGGTAAAAACCTGCCCAGTGTCGAACATATTGCAGACGTATATGCCAAAGTCACGTTGAAGCCACACAATATCTCGATCAGCACCATGCATCACCTAGTAAGTAAAGTGCTGTCACAATAATGCTTTGTCAAATACAGAAATGACATAAGATTCAGAAAATTACCTTTTTCTTCATGTGGTCCTTAAAAACATCTCTTAGATATGGGCCAATATGAACGCGAAGCTTCAGAGTGTCAACAACAAAATCTTCAGTTCTAGTGGATATTTGCATCAAGCATGTCAATCCTTGAAAAGATCTATATTGATTATGCTCCAAATCAACCTAAACAAAGACAGATCATAAGAATTAACACCAGGCCTTGGAAACATGTAATATTGGTTCAGACACACAGTAATAAATGCTAAACTAATCATTCTTGCTTCAAAGTATTATTATCCTCCTTCCCCATCTGTGTGCTGGAAGTGGAAGGTAAGAAGTGCATACAGCAAACACTCGCACAGCTTTTACAAGAATGAAGTACTGAAACCCAGATTACCATAACAGCTTTTCCAAGAACCCGTGACTACAAAGGATGTCATGCAGGAAAAGACAACAGAAATCATATAGAGAGTTTCAGAAGCTTGCTTTCATCTGTATTTGCTGCTGAAATGAGTAGTTAGAGTTGCAAAAAAAAAAAAAAAATTGTCTGTGTCTTCATGTTGTATTTCATTGTCTTATAGCAAGGAAAATTGCAGAGGAGGGGCACCATGGAGGTCCGATACTTCTACAAAATACAGAACAAACACCCAATAATACATTAAAATTGTGCATGTCTTTATTTTCTCCATTTCTCATACTTATAGCATGTTCTGTAAATTCCAACTTTAGGATAGTTTTGTAAAATTCGTAAGTCCTGGACTGTGCAAAAAATTCTCAAAAATAACAGGTTGGTTCCTTTCTAGAATCAAATTATAAAATTCCTTCTTAAAAAGAATCAATATAAGATACCCACCTACAATTAATTTATGACATTCGCACCTGGTGGATTATGAAGGTGCGCGCAAGTTAGCCCGAACACTACTATCATTAGAAAAAATATTTATATAACTCTCAAACTTGTTTGTTTTGTATCCCCCCAATTCTATAAGGTTTTTCCTCTCCACACACATAATTTCTCCACCAACTTTGTAACAAATATCATAATTCAGGCTATCCTGATAATAGAACATATCTAACAAATATCACATGACCGACTTCCCAAGTACTTTTTTTACCTAAAGTTATCAACTTGATAGAAAACTTATCTACAATGTAATGCAATACCAAATTATGTCTAGCATATTTTTCCAGGCTATTTAAAAAAAATTCAGCAGTATAGTTTCTAGACTTTTTTTCTCACCAATCCACAGACTTATTGCACCTCTGAGTAATTTAAACTTTTAATCTTAATTGGACTTTTCTTAGATACATTACATGCCAACCAAATCTAGCAAGATCATCAAAGTCAGCATGCATTTAGTAATAACAGACAAAGCAGCATATTCCAACTGACCTAAAATTTTAAGATTTATATTCTGAAACATTTGTCCTCTTCTATCTAACAACAATCAGAAACTTTAGTTTTCTTCTCCGTGTCAAAGGGCGAGTCAAGCTATGCATATAGGTAGATGCATTGCTACACGGGGGCTTTGCACTAAATTGTAAGAAGAAATTTGCAAGGTAATAAGCTTTGAAATAATACAGAAATCAACATAACATCTCATCCAGATATAGCTTTTGAGACTTCAATCTTCAAGATGCAGATTATGCATGCTGAATGTAACTTTTTGCCATCTCTAGAAAATAATTTAGCTTACTACAATCAGCTATGCACGAGCATAGCTAATGTCTCGTACTTGCTAGTACAAAATAATGCTAAAATTAGGCAAACAACACACATTTTCTAAGTAGATCAAATCTTCATATAGCATCCTCAAAAACCAACAAAAATAAGAAACTATAGTCAGAAGTCTACCGCAAACTCATCCACAGCACGCAACTTGGCTGCTAACTGCTTCAGATCTTTGACCTCTTCCACAAACTTGAATGGGGTAATCTCCAATGGAGGAGGTTTGACAGGCTCAATGATGCCAGCACTCTCAACAAAGTCTGAGGGAGCAAACTTTTCCTGCATTGCATGGCTAGAGAAATTAGCACGCAAATCTTTGTTTAGTTATTTATTTGAGATTAAATCAACAACTTAAGAAGATGGAGAAAAATTTTGCTTAAACTTCGGAGTAGGAGCACACATTGGTAAATGAACATGTACTATGACACAAACCTTGCAGCACATAACACGAACCCACGTCATGGAATACTTACACTACACCATTAAAAGCATTGGGTGATATTTAGTTTATCAAAACTAAACAACTTCCTCTAGTTTGACAAGCTATATAAGAACTATATTCTAGCTTAATATTTCCTTGCACAAACATCCCTTATTGTTATTAGGACGTTAAAAACAATGCTATCATCCAAAAGTTAAAGTTTTGTTCCAATTGTACACTTAATATTATTGTATTTATCAAAATATTGAAGGAAAATTGAAGTAACAAAAATGTGACACTCTTTATTTATTTTAGTTTCAAACAAAAGCAAATAGCTAATCTACTTCAAGATTAAAGTTTAATAGTTATCACTATTCTGTAAGGATTTTTCTAATTTTATTTGCTTTTTCATTGACAGACAAAAACTGCCCTCAAAAAACCAAAGTTGCTAAAAATCAGCATCACTTAGTCTTGCCTTAGAGGTTCTCAAATTTCTCAAACTAGAAACAAGGTCCATCAAGTTTTACTAAACAAGAGAGCTCTACAAACGTACAATGCATTTTCTATGTACAAAATAAACCTCAACAAAGATTTCAAGAGATCTGTAAGGGACCCGATCGTCCAAGAAAACAATGAGGTACTATACCATTAATTAATGTGGAAGAAAGATAAATAAATTCAAAAAGAGAACTAACCAGAGGATGCATAAACCTGGAACCATCATCGGTCCTCTGCAACCAAACATGCTGAAAAGGCTGGTTTTTGTTGTTAACAATAATTTTATACTCGTCCTGCGGCCTCGGGATGCTTGGTATATGAAACGGAATCTTTGGCTTCACTTTCGTAGCCACTTTCACCCCCTTCTCCTTCTCCACGCTACTTACATTACTATTATGTTCTACTTTTCTATTCTTCTTTCGACTCACCAATTGAAACCCGTCCTCCATATTCTTCACGCCACTCTCCTCTTCTTTCTCTCTCAACAACCTAAACTCATCCAAGGATGATGCCAGTTTCTCAAACACGTCGTCGTTTATGTGGACCAGCCAATCTCCGGTTTCCACGTCATCCGGATCCTCCCCCGGAAACGACATAGGTTTTCCCCATAATTGCGACAATGCCCCGACTCTCTCCAAGATTTCCTTGGATTTCTTGTCGATTTCTGAAATGGGGGTCCTGAATTCGCTGAAATTGTTGTAGAAATGAAAGTCTCTATCGGTGGGTATTCCTCTTGAAGAGCCAGACAGCTTCCCAATGGTAGATGGCAACGGACCACTTGTGACTTTGCGTAACGTATCCTCGGCCTTCTTGGAGATATCTTCGTCAGATGAATCCGTCTCCATTGGTAGATGCCCCTTTAGAGATTAAGAAAAAAATGGGGCTTCCTTCCTTCTTCGTTTTCGGGTATATGATTGGATTTAAGGACTGGGACTCACCATTGATGCCATAGAGGTGTTTTGGCTTTAGGGTTAGGGTTTTAGACTGTGTTTTCTGAATGTTTCAAATTGGACATGGTGGACACCTATAAACTACACCTAGTTTTGTAAGGCTTCTTATTAGCTGGCATAATTAAACAAAACTATTTAGTTTGCTTACCCATTTATTAATTAATTACCTTTACTACCGATAGGTTTTTATGGATAATTTCCCCCTTTTTCTTCTTTTCTTTTTTGTTTCTCTACTTCTTTTCTTTTTTCATTCTTTTTCTCCTTCTCTTTTTTCTCGTTTTCTTCTTTTTTTTCTCTTTTTCTCCTTTTCTGTTCATTTTTTTTTTTGCCCAAATCATATTATTATCATAATCATTTTTACGATAATTAAATTTCACACACAATTTTGACTCCTTCTCTTTTGTTTATTTACTATAAGCATATGACAAAGTGCCGAGAGAGGTGTTCTGGCAATGCTTGGAGGCATGTATGACTAGGGTTAGGGCAACAGGATGATACTCGGAACACTTTTCGAATATGATGGGGTTGCACCAAGGATCAGCTCTTAGTCCATTCCTATTTTCCTTGGCAATGGACGCATTGACGAGACACATTCAAGTTGGGGTGTCATAATGTATGTTATTTGCTAATGACATAGTTTTAATTGACGAGATGCGGGGTGGTATTAACGAGAGGCTGGAGGTTTAGAGGCAGACCCTAGGGTCTAAGGGTTTTAAGTTGAGCAGGACTAAGATGGAATACTTAGAGTGCAAGTTCAGCATCAGTACCCATGAAGGGGATATGGAGGTGAGGCTTGATACGCAAGTCATCCTCAAGAGAGGTAGTTTCAAGTATCTTGGATCTATAATACAAGGTAACGGGGAGATTGATGAAGATGTCATACATCATATCGAAGCAGGATAGATGAAGTGGAGCCTCACTTCCGGTGTCTTGTGTGATAAGAATATGTCGTTGAGACTTAAAGGTAAGTTCTACAAGGTTGTAGTTAGACCGACTATATTGTATGGAGCAGAGTGTTGGCCGGTCAAGAACTCTCATACCCAGAAGCTAAAAGTAGCTGAGATGAGGATGTTGAGGTGGATGTGTGGGCATACCCGATTGGATAAGATTAGGAATGAAGTTATTCGGGAAAAGGTGGTGTAACGACCCGACTTGTCATTTTAAGAATATATGCCACATTCAGCTACTTAAGGTCCCGAGCAACTTCGTAATACGTATTACGACTTGCGTGTGCGGTCGTTTGATTTTCAGAAGATTCAGAATTTAAATTGAAAGAACAATTCTCATTTTTGAAGCTTAAATGAAAAGAGTTGACCGGAGTTTGACTTTAAGCAAACGACTTCGGAATAAAATTTTGATAATTCTAATAGGTCTGTATGATAATTTCGGACTTGGGCGTATGTTCAGGTCGAGTATCAGGTGGCTCAGGAGTATTTCGGCGCCTATTACTCAAGGTTGGTATTTTTAAAGTTTAAAATTTCTATAAGTTTGGGTTGAAGTGGATTTTGATATTATCGATGTCTGTTTGGGATTCCGAGCCTGGAAATAGCTCCGCATGGTGATTCTGGTCTTAGAGGAGTGCCCGGATGTGGATTTTGGAAGTCTGTAGGTCATTTCGGGATCATTTGGCGAAAGTTAAAAATGTGAAGGTTTTTGAGAAGTTTGACCGGGAGTGGACTTTTTGAAATCGGGATCGGATTCTGATTCCGTAGGTGGAAGTAGGTCAGTAATATTAATTATAACTTGTGTGCAAAATTCGAGGTTAATCGAATTTGATTTGATAGGTTTCGGCGTCGAATGTAGAAGTTTGAAGTTCTAAAGTTCATAAAGCTTGAATTGGGGTGTGATTCGTGATTTTGATATTGTTTGATGTGATTTAAGGCCTCGAGCAGGTTCGTGTTATGTATTGGGACTGATTGGTACAATTGTACAGGGTCCCGAGGGCCTCGGATTTGATTCGGGGTGGTTCCGGACTAAGTTTGGGTGTTTTGATGTTGTTGGTTGCTGGCTCTAGTGTTGTTCTCCGCGTTCGCGAAGAAGAAATTTTTGTTGTCCGTTATCTGACTTTGGAGGCTCATATCTCGCAATCTATAAAGAATTTGGAGATGATCTAATTAAAAGTTGTAACCCTTTGTGTCTAGTTTTCAGAAAGATAAACCATTTATCATTTGCAGTTGTGTACGAAAAGTTATGGTAGATATACTACAGGTTATCTGGGAAGAGTTTGGAAATCTCTATTGCATAGGGCTGACTTTGGAAGCTTATATCTCGCAATCTATAAGAAACTGGGAAATAAGCAACAAATGAAAGTTATAGTCCTTGGAGTCTAATTTTCAGAAAGTTAAATCATTTATCATCTGGAGTTTTGTACAAAATGTTATGACCATTATACTAGAGGCTGTCTAAGAAAAGTTTGAAAATGGTTGTTGGAGAATTTGTTCATCGCGAATGCGAGGGAAGGGTCGCGAACGCGAAGAACAAACCCCTGGGCAGCAGAATAAAGTCTAAATTCGTCTTATTCTTCCATTTTTGGACCAAGAAAGCTCGGGTGAGGCGATTTTTTGAGAGTTTTTCAAGGAAAACATTTGGGTAAGAACTTCTAACTTGATTTTGGTTAAATTACATGAATCTATTACTGTTTTTATCACTAAATTAGTGAATTGGGTTAAAAGTGCTAGAAATCCTCTAGACTTTAATTTAAGATTTGAAGGGCGATCCGTTATCGAAATTTGATAATTTTGGTATGGTTGAACTCGTATCGGAATGGGTGTTCGGATTTCGTAAAAATTCTGTCGGGTTCTGAAGGGCAGGCCCCGTGTTGACCTTTTAGAATAAAATTTTAAGTTGGTATTTTATTATCCGAAATTATTTTCGATGAATTTTAATGAAGTTATACAATTAATTTGGATAGATTTGAGCTGTCCGGAGGTCAATTCAAGCAAGAAGACTATTTTAGAATATCGGCCTAACTTAAAAAAGGTAAGTATCTTGCCTAACCTTGAGTGGGGAAATTACCCCTTAGGCATCGAGTCTTATGTGCCATTTGTGAAATGTGAAAAGCCGTGTACGCGAGGTGACGAGTACGTACTCGGGCTTATATGTGCAAAATTTATTGGGTTAAAGTCTTAGGCATATTGTGTGGTAAATTGGATAATTATTGGCATTTATTAAATCATCCATTTGTCATGCCTCAATTCGCGTTTGTTGAATTTATTTTTATATGACAATTTGATGTGATTATTAATTGTATATTTATGTGAATTCCGTGAGTTTGGTGATTTGATATTTCCTGGAAATAACTACATCATGGATTTTACATCTGCAAATAATTAATGAAATAAGTTTAAACTGAGGCGTTAATATAATTATCAGGAATTTGGATTAATGAAGGCGTTGCCCTATACTGAGTATTTTTCATCTCTGTTGTTGTTTTGAGATTTTATACACATTGTGTGCAGCCTTGGGCTATTTGTTGTGATATTAATTGATTTTGTTATATCTTTAGAATTGGTTGTGGCCATCGGGCAAATTGTGATATGAATTGATTTTGTTATGTTGCCGTGATAATATTCCATGTAAATTGTTGTGTTATTTGAGTTATTATTTTGAGGATATAAGGGTGGCATTTCACTGTTGATATTATGTGGGTATAAGGGTGACATTTCTCTGTTTTTATGTATGTTGGGATATTGTCTGGGCAGAGTGATAAGGGTGGCTATAAGAGAGATAAGTGTGACTATTGTCAGGGATGATATGCGATGATGTGGAGTTATTACGTTGGTAATTTTTATGTGATGTTGTGATTTTACTTATGTTTGTCTTTATATTTTGTGCAATTTATCTTGATGTTTCGGTAAACTTGATAATAGTCTGATCTATGTTGAAATTGGGAGTGTGTGACTATTGCCAGGCAGATTATGAAATAAAATGTGGGCATGAGGTGCCGTGAGTAAATAATAATGATATTGGTACGTGAATTGTCCGTGCAGTTGTGATATGAAATGTGAGCACGAAGTGCCGTGGTTAAATGATGATAATATTGGCACGTGAATTGTCCGTGCAGTTGTGATATGAAATGTTGGCACGAAGTGACGTGGTTAAATGATGATGATATTGACACGTGAATTGTCCGTGCGATTGTGATAGAGAAATTGGTACGAGATGCCGTGAAAATATGAAAGTGGGCTGAGACCCGTATTTTATGATTTTGAAATGAGGTGTCACAAGGTGACTTTTATTCGAAAGATATTTATTTGAAGGAATTATATTTGAAAGAGAATTATTTGAAAGAATTATATTTGAAAGAAATTTATTTGAAGGAATTATATTTGAAAGATATTTGTTTGAAGGGAATATATCCAAAATATATTTATTGAAAAGTATTATATCCTGAAGATTATTATTTGAGAAGCATATAGGTGAAAGATTTATATTTGAATGACTTGATTAATTGGGTGTACTTGTATTTATTATTTGTTGAGTAATATTAATGGAGTTCTTGTTGCCCTACTGTGTATACCACTGGTTGATTAGTGTTGCCATTATTGTTATTTATTTTTCTATTATTTCTGTATGCTATATTGCACATGTTATTATACTAGTGAGTGTCTTGACTGTACCTCGTCACTACTCCACTGAGGTTAGTCTTGATACTTACTGGGTACCGACTGTGGTGTACTCATACTACACTTCTGCACATTTTTGTGCAGAGCCAGGTGTTAGAGATATAGGACTCGAACAGAGTTAAAGTGTGATCACAAGGATTCAGGGTAGAGCTGCTTGGTCGTCGCAGTCCCTTGGAGTTTTTCTATTTTATTGTACTGTTAATTAATAATCAAACAATATTGAGTATTCGATCCTTAAAATAATTTCATATATTCAGTTAGAGTTCGTGACTCAGTATTACCAGTCTTGGAAGGTTTTTATATTTGTTTCCGCTTTTGGTTTCGATTATCTATTTTTTAAAAACAAATTGGCTTGAATTGTAATTGTAATCTGCTTACTTAGTCTTAGAGACTAAGTGCCATCACGACGCATATGATGGAATTTTGGTTCGTGACAGGTGGGAGTGGCCCCTGTGGAGGATAAGATACGGGAGGCGAGGTTGATATGGTTCAGGCATGTTAAGAGGAGAAGTATATAAGCCACAGTTAGAAGGTGCGAGCGGTTAGCCTCGGTGGGTAGCAGGAGGGGTAGAGGTAGGCCTAAGAAGTCTTGGGGAGAGGTTATTAAGCAGGACATGGCGCAGCTGGAGTTGACTGAGGACATAACCCTAGACAGGAGAGTGTGGAGATCAAAGATTAGGGTAGAAGGTTCATAGGTAGTCGAGCGTTTCTCGTTGTCTTGCTCAATTCGCTAGCATTAGAGTTAGTATGATATCTTTTATTCATAGATGACTATTACTACCTAGAATTTGAGTGCATTCTTGGATTCAAACTTATTTTATCTTGCTGTTTTCCTACTTGTTGCAATTACCTTTTCTTTTTCAGTCGTTCTCTAGCCGAGGGTCTATCGGAAACAGCCTCTCTGCCCTTCCAGGGGTAGGGGTAAGGCTCCGTATATCTTACCCTCCCCAGACCCCACTTGTGGAAAACTACTTGCTTTATTGTTGTTGTTGTTGTTGTTGTTCTTTTGTTTATTTTTTTATTTCCCGTTCCTTTTCTAATTTCATTTAACTCCTTTTTTCTTTTATTTTCTTTTTCTCTTCATAATCTAATTTCATTTTCTTTTTTTTGCTCTTTTTTATTCTTCTTCTTTTGTTATACAATAAAAAAAGATAACTGATACAGTAAATATTTATTCACCTTTTTTAATATAACTGGTATAATATACATTTTGTCTTTTTTTTTCCTTATTTGTTTTGTTTAATTCAATTATTAGAACAACTTATACATTATAACTATTTTCTCTTCTCTTGTTTGCTTTTCTTTTATTTATTTTTTATTTTTTAATTTCATTTATTATTATTTTAAATCATTTTTTATTTTTATTTTTTATAATCTAATTTTGCACACATTTTTGGCTCCTTTTATTTTTGTTTTATTATTTATTTGTATATTTTTTAATAATAATTATTAAAAATTAACTTACTTTAACATATAATATATCAAAAATAATATATTAGTAGTAGTTGAAGTATATAATTACAGTATACTATGATACTCGCATGTTATATATCATATACTAACGGGGTATATGATATCGAGAACTCTGTTAGAAAATTGAAAAAGGACCCATTGAATTTTTGGTTTGAAAAAATAAAAAAATACCAAATTTAACTATATTGTTACATTATACCATATACTGTTAGAATAAATTATACACTATTGAATTAAATATTATATACCAAAATGGTATACAATATGCTATTTTGGTATATAGCACAAATTAGTCTTATTCGCTAGTTTAACTTAATTTCAACCTAAATTTTAAAAATTTACTCCAGAATTTTTACCAAATTGACTCAAACTTTAGCCATAACCTTCAATCAAATATTTCAAATTAAATATTTTGGTTTAAGAAAAAAATTAAAAGAACATGAGAACTCTGTTGAAAAGTTAAAAAATAACTCAATAAAAATTTCAAAAAGTTCTAAAATGACCAAATTGTAATAGTATACTATTACATTATATAGTATACTGTAAAAGTATACTGTTGGAATACATTGTACACCAAAATGGTATTGTAACGACCCGACCGGTCGTTTTGAGCTCTAGCAATCCGTTTAGTGGTTAGAGGTCTTGAGTGACTTCATATTGTGTATTATGACTTGCGTGCATGATCGGATTTGATTTTCGGATATTTTGGGATGAATTCGGATGAGTGATTCTCACTTTAGAAGATTAAGTTGAAAATATTGACAGAGGTTTAACTTTTGTGAAAACGATCCCTTAGCGATATTTTTATGGATCCGATAGGTTCGTATCATGATTTTAGACTTGGGCGTATGCCCGAAATCAAATTCGGAGGTCTATAGATTGATTTGTGTTGTTTTGCCGAAAGTTGGCAATTTAAAGGCTTAAAATTTTAATAAGTTTAATCGTAGGTTGACTTCATAGCTATCGTGTTTGGATTTCTATTTAGGGACTTGGAATAGGTCTGTTTTGTCATTTGGAACTTGCCCGCAAAGTTTGGTGTCATTCTGAGTTGATTTGATAGGAATCAGACGCTCGATTGTGTTTTTAGAAGTTCTTGAGTTTCATGTTGATTTCATATGTTTTGGAGGTTTGATTCATGGTTTCGGATGTTATTTTGATGATTTGATCACGCGAGCGAGTTCGTGTTGTATTTTTAGACTTGTGTTGATGTTTGGTTTGGAGCCCCGAGGGCTCGGATGAGTTTCAGACACGTTGCACAGTGTTTGATAGAGTTTGAGTTCTGCTGGTTTTGCACAAATGCCTCAGGTCTCGCATTTGCGAGATATGGATCGCATTTGCGATATTTGGCTTGAGTCTGCTAGGTTCGCATTTGCGAACCCTATGTTCGCATTTGTGAAGGGGTTTGGGATTAACAGTGATCGTATTTGCGATCATCTTGATCGCTTTTGCGATGGTCCACTATTTGCAATTCCGAACTTCTCGTCGCATTTTGTGATGATAGCAGGGGTGTGAGGATTTTTGCTTTTGCAATAATTTTATCGCATTTAGGGGCTTCGCATTTGCGAATTCCAGGTCGCAATTGCGACACTTGCACCTGGACAAAAAGCTGAGGACGGGATTTTTAGTCTAATTTTCTCATCTTTGAACCCTAGACTCGGTAGAAGCCGATTTTGAAGAGGAATTTTCATCTACAATCTTTGTGTAAGTGATTTTATTCAGTTTTCAACTATTTTACATGATTATATGTGAGTTTTAACATCAAAATTATGAGAATCAAAGTGAAAATTTGAGAAACTTTGTCTATATTTTAAAAAATGAGAATTTGAGTTATGAGAGTCGTTTTGGACTCGAATTTTGAAATAAAATACATATATTGACTCGTGGGGTTATGGGTAGTCGAAATCTATCCTTGGACCCGGGTTTTGACTGGGCGTTCCCGGGTTTGACTTTTGTTGACTTTTGAGGAATTGTGCAAAGATTATAGCTTTATTTATTGGAATTGATTTCTCTTACACTATTTGATGTTACTAAGTTGATTTTGGTTAGATTTGTGCCGAATGGAGGTGAATTGTAAAGGAAAAACTATTTTTGAGTATTGATCGAGGGCTTTTGAGGTAAGTATCTTGTCTAACGTTGTGTAGGGGAACTAACCTGTAGGGATTGGTTGTTTGCACTATTTGAACTACGTGAAAGACGTGTACACGAGGTGACGAGTGTGTATATGTAAAAATTGACCGGTTTAGACTCTTAGGTTCTTATGTACATTAAAATGAAGTTGTCTCATCATGTTATATCCTCCATTGCTAAATTTTACCCTACGTATCTTATTTGAAGTTGATTGGTTCATGTTTTACCCTTTTATTGCCAAATATACCCTTAAATGCCTTAATTGAAGTTGTTGCCTCTTTTATTGCCATGCTATCGCTTTTGTTGTTGATTATCCTTAACTGAAGTTATTATTATCTCTTCAGTAGTTGATTATCCTTATTTGAAGTTATTGTTATCTTTTCCATTGTTGACTTATCCTTATCCGAGGTCATTGTTACATGTTATCTCTCCTATTATTGAGTTACTCTTATTTGATATCGTTGTTACAACTATCTCTCTCATTGTTGAGTTATTCTTGTTTGAAACCATTATTACTTGTTATGTCTTTCATTGTAAGCTCGTCCTTCCATTCTTTGTGTTTAGTAATTCTTATGTTGATTTACTTGTACTCCCGTGTTATCGTTGTTGTTGTTGTACTCAGTGTTGTTGAGCCGAGGGCTATGTGTGGTTGTGGTATTAGAATTATTTTGAGAAAATGTTGTGGCATATGGACACATGTGGTAGAGTTGTTAAATTGTGTTGTTATGTTTTTCGCACACGAGATATTGTTGAGAGGATTGTCGGGGTGTTCGCACGTGAGTTGTTCGTTGTGATGACCCGATTGGTCATCTAGAGTTTTTACCCTTAATTCTGTATTTCGAAACCTCAAATAGCTCCGTTTAACCTTCCTCAATTTGCGTGCACATACCATATCTTTTCTCGGAAGGCTTTTATGTGAAAATTGATTTAAATGTGAATTCGTGCTTTAAAACTCATTTGAGTTAACGTTGGTCAACGTCATAAGCAAATGGCCCCGGATCCATATTTTGACGGTCCCAATGGGTCCGAATCGTGATTTGGGACTTGTACGTATGCCCGAAATCGAATTTGGAGGTCCCTAGCTTGATTTATCGCAATTTGTTAAAAATTATAGGTTTAAAAGGCTTAAATAATTCATAAATTTGACCGTTGTTTGACTTTGTTGCTACCGGGTTTGGATTTTGATTCCGGAACTTGGTATAGGTCTGTTTCAATATTTATGATTGTCTGTAAATTTTAATGCAAAATGAAGTTGATTTGACGTGATTCAGACATCCGGTTGTTAAAATAAAAGTTCTTAAGTTTCTTTGAAAAAATTCATTCGTTTTAGTATCTGATTCGTAGTTATAGGTGTTATTTTGGTGTTTTGATTGCGCGAGCGAGTTCGTATGATATTTTTGGACTTGTGTGCATGTTTGGTTTGGAGCCCCAAGGGCTCGGATAGGCCCCGATCGCACACGTGATAACGTTTATAAATATACCAAGTAGGTATATTACTATTTTATATATATTCCTACACCTATTTTTTATACATGGATAATACCTCCATGGAACTCCACCAAATACTTCATTTTAAAAAAAATATTTTAAAAAAGTATGAAAACTTCGTCTAAAATCTTGTAAAAGGACCTGAAAACTTCTAAAAACTAAAATAGGATCCAATTATAACAATATATTATTATATTATATTATATATTATAACAATATGTTGTTATAGTAAATTGTATACTGTTGAATTATATATTGTATATCAAGATAACATACAATATATCAAAATGCTATCTTGTATTCTTCTAAAAGTATACAACAACATTATGTTATATACCGTGATAATATATTATTGTAATTAATTATATACTATTTAATTAATTATTGCATACCAAAATGGCATATAGTATAACATTTTAGAATATAGTATAAATTCATATTCTTCACTAGTTCAACTCAATTTCAACTCAAAATTCAAAAATCTTCTCCAAAATTTCTATCAAATTGACTCAAAATTTAGCCACAACATCCAATTAACATTTCAAAGACACTCCAGTTAGACGAAACAACTACAAAAATATCAAACTCGATTTATGAATTTCAAGTTTCAAGGTCCTTCAATGGTGAATTTTGTAATACCAAATTTTTCGAACACACTCATAAACAGACAAAACACATAATAACAATATACTCACATGACATAGAACACACTCTCACAAACACACAAAAAACACAATGACAATATCATCGTATTTTCCTTTTCTCTAATGACACCTGCAACATTCACAATTCGAGGCAGAAACACACACAATTCAATTTTACAATTTCAAAACACCAACACACAATGACTATGCGTCGATGAGATTGAGAATTTTGATAAGAAGCTATTAAAACACTAAAAATGTTGATCTTTTTTGATAGATTTTATTTCTAACCTTTTCTTTTATGGAATAAATAACGAAAAGAGGAAAAGAAGGTGGATAAATTAGAGAATTGTAACAGATGAATAATTCAGCGGAAAAAAAAGAAAGGACGCGATGCGAGAAAGGGAAGAAAGAGAAAAAGAGAAGAAAAAGATGGGGGATAAGTGCTGGACAGTTGCAGTAGAAGAATAAATTATAAAGATGGGTATGCGGGTAAATACATTTGGTCGGATAAGTATTTAGCGTAACTAGTTTGAGAGTAGGTAAAAATGGGTAATTATTTTGTGTTAGATAGGTATATAGCATAAATTGCACTATTACTTGATAAGTGCGATCATGAGTCCATCCACTTACTTTAAAACATAAAACGAGGTCGGAACCAAAGTAACCCAAAATTGGATTTAAAGAACCAAATTAACATTTAAAAAAAAAAATAATTATCCCAAATAAAATAGCCGGTGGAGGTATAATATGTGCATAATTTATGTATTATATGTATATAATTATGTATAATCAATGTATAAACTATGTACATGGATAGAAAAAGTAAATAATGAATATGGATGGCTCTTTGTGTAAAGATCCCAAAAAACAAGAGTTAACAAAACTACCTATATCATGCGCTATCGCACTCTGGCCTAACAGACCAGGCTAATCGGTCATCTGGTGTAAAGCATGTCTATCATACGCTATATGTCTCTATTTTCCCATAAATCCACTAGGGTAGATCCTTCCTTCATTGCTATTTTTACCATTTTTTACTCTTGGCTCCCACCACAAGTTCCTCTTCCTCATACTTTTAAGTTCCAACAACGAACTATGAGGCCGTTTGGATTGGCTTAAAAATAGTTTTTATAAGCACAAGTGCTAAAATTAATTTTTAAGTGTTGGAGCTGATTTTATAAATAAATAATTATATGTTTGGATAAAAATATTGAAACAGAAAAAAAACTGTTGAAGTATTTGGTAAACAAATGTCGGTAAGTACTTTTTCTGTTAAAATAATTAAAATATCCTTAAAGTTGTTAATATTATAAAGAAGCTGATTACTAAAAATATTTTATTCTAAATTAATGTAAATATAAAATAATTTATATTTTAATGCACTTTTAATTTAAACTGACCACCTAAGATAATTTTTATAAATATAATTCTTGAACGCTCATTTTCCACCATGTTCAACCATGTAAAACTTTTTACTCCTTATGAAATTCCAAGCATGTTGTGAAAACATATGGGATGAATATCACATTTATTTATATAATAAAGGAAATAAATAAATTAACATTCTAGATTAAGCTAAAACTTCAACGCAACCTCCTCAATTTCAATGCAACCTCCCTGAGTTAGAGATAAAACATAAAGTTACCACTTTAAATATATTTTTAAATTTATTTAAATACAAAAGGTGAAAAATATTCATATAATTACAAGCATCAAACTATCACGATCCAAAATCCCACCTAGTCATGATGACATCTAATCCCTATATGCTAGGTAAGCCAAATAACACAACTCGAATGAAATATCATCAATAAAAAATAAATAAGAAGGTAAAAATATATCCAATTACTCCAAGGATTGGTAGTACAAGTGATGAGCCACTAAAATTAAGATTTACGATGCTGGTATGAAGAAAATATAACATTTGTTTGAATATACAAAAACAGAAGTACAATTCCTGAACTATCATGAACAAGTGGTAGCTTGAATTTAGTTTGTTGGTGCAACTCTAATGCTAGCCTTCGTCATCAACAACAGCTCAGTCCAAGATTTGTACGCAAGGTGCAAAAGTATAGTATGAGTACAACAGACCTTATGTACTGAATAAGTATCCTGACAAACCTCGGTGAAGTAATGACGAGGTTTTCAAGTCATGCGATACTCACTTTACTTAATCTGTACAGCTCAATAACATATACATGTACACAACAACAATATCGAAATCTAAGCCTAAAGTACAAAAAATACCATCGACGCCCATAGAGAAAATATGCTCAAGCATCATAAACCAACTAACAATTCAGCATTAAAAAAGATACGCATTTGATGTAAAATAACTCGTCAACAATTTCATATAGAGCGGATATGCATGGTTTTGTACCAGTTTAACAACTCAATATACGGGGAAGATATGCATCTAACATCATTAAATCATCAACAGTTGCATATAGAGAAGATATGCATGAAGTATTAATAATTCAGCAACAGTTGCATATAGAGAAGATAGGCATGAAGTATCAATAATTTAGCAAGTCAAAAAGTCATGTTACACATATTGACATATAGAGAAGATATGTACATTGAATCAATTCTCAAAACATGTGGCATATGGAGAAGATATGGATAACAAGCGTGTTTACATTCCAGAACTAGCATATAGAGAAGATATGCAGTAAAAATCATGTATACGTCGAGGGTCGCATATAGAGAAGATACACAAAATCCATCCACTGATTAGTTTTCCATAATCAACATGTACGTCATCAAGGAGAAACATGAGAGGACGATCCTAGGGGATGAGTCCTTATCGACACGTTGCACGGATAAGTCACGTGCCATAATCATAATCACCATACAGACAACTCATGTGCTATAGCAACTCAAATAGTACGGACCACTCACGTGTTATCAATCCAGTCCATCACACAAATTATACAAATAAGGTCATACCCTAAAGGTTATTCCCTCAACAAGTTTAGGGAATATACTTACCTCATTCGGGATAGCCTTTAACCTCAAATCGCGCAAAAACCTTGCTCTACTCATCAAACTATGCAAATCTAAGCCAAACATCAACCAAGGAATTCAAACAATGTTATAGGAAGAGATCTCAATCCATAAAGCTTCAATCTTTGAAAAATTCCCAAGAAGTAAACAAAAGTCAACTCAGGCTCTCGTGCCCGAAATCCGAACACCAATACCAAATCTTGATGACCCATGACCTGTCGAGTCCAAATATGTAATTAGATTCCAAAATCGAGCCCAAATTATTACTCAAATCTCCAAAATATACTCTCTTTAAGTGTAGACAAAAACTCAATTTTTTCCTTTAAAATTCCATGATCAAAGTATGTAAATCCATGGGAAATCAATATATATAATCAAATCCAAGTTAAAATTATTTACTTACAAAGTAGTAGTAAAAATCTCCTCTAAAAATCACCTCTTACCAAGCTCCAAAACTCAAAATAATAAAATACGAGCAGAACTACGAAATATAATTAGCTGCCAGGGATTGCCGCTTCTACGGACAACAATGTCTCTTACGCGATGTCGCAGTTGCAATCTCTACTAAAATTGTTACCCATCGCATCTGCAGAGCACATGCCGCATCTACGACAACGCAGGTGCATCCAAGATGCGCATATGCATTACCACATGAGCAAGTCAAACCTTGCATCTGCGATCTATCCACCACAGATGCGATGAAGTCTTCGCTTCTGCGACCACCCCAGCCTGACAAAACAAGCGTTTCTACGCTCAGTACCTCGCAAGTGTGATGTCGCGCCTACTCACCTTCATTTGCAAGTGCGATGCACCAGAACCAGCTGTGCTCTCAACTCCCAAAATGATCCGGAGCCATCCTGAAATACACCAGGCCCTCCTGTGACGATGTCTAAACATATCAACAAGTCCAAATACCTAATCCAAAACCCAAAGGCTCGAAGCACCACAAATAACATCAAAACCAAGAATCAAAGATCAAACATTCTCTTAACTTTCAAACATTCTAACTTCGCCAAACGCGTCCGAATCACACCTAGACATTCCGGATCACAACCAAACTTTCCACCCAAGTTCTAATCAACTAATAGCCTGTTTGGCCAAGCTTCTAAAATTAGCTTATTTTGAGAAGTATTTTTCTCAAAAGTACTTTTCAAAAATGTATTTTTGGTGATAAACAGTTTGTGTTTGGCTAATTAATTTGAAAATCACTTTTGAGCAGTAATTAGTATTTGACTAAGCTTTTAAAAACTGTTTCTAAGTATATTTTTCTCAGAAAAGTGCTTCTCAGAAAAGTGCTTTTGGAGAGGAGCTACCTTTTGTGCTTCTCAAAAACTGATTCTGCCTCTCCTCAAAAGCATTTTTTTTCCTTCTAAAAGCTTGGCCAAACACCTCAATTTTCGGAAAAAGCACTTTTTGGCCAAAATACACTTTTGGCCCAAAACAAAGCTTGGCCAAATAGGCTATAAATGGACCTACCTAAGGTCCTAAGACCACAATATGAATCTGATACCATCAAAGTCAACTCCCTGTCAAACCTATGAACTCTCCAATTCTTTAAATTGCTAATTTTCGACAAATAGAACCAAAACCTTCTAGGAACATCCAAATCCAAATCCGAACATACATCCAAGTCCAAAATTACTATACGAATCTATTGAAATCATCAAATCCTGATTCTGAGTTCGTTTACTCAAAAGCCAAACCTTGGTCAACTACTCGAACTTAAAGCTTTCAAATTGAGAATCTAACTATCAAATCCATCCCAAACCTTGAAAAACTCAAAACCAACTATATACACAAGTCATAAAAACCCATGTGAAGCCATTCGAAGTCTTAAATTACAAAATGAAATGCTAGAACTCAAAATGATCGGTTGGTTCATTACGTTCTCCCCCACTTCAACATACATTCGTCCTCGAACTTGCCAATAGTCGTTTCCAAAGATTCCAAATCACTATATATCTCATCATACACATACCCTTTGGTGATATCTCATCACATCAATCCACGTAATCCCATTAACACCATCATGACTGAAGATTCTTCCTTTAACCTTGGCACATAAGCCCCTGAACCAAATTACAACTTTCGGAACTCCCTCTAAGATCCGATTCTAGTATATAAATGTTGTATCAATCCCTACAAGCCACATCGAGCCATAAATATATTTCCAAGATGTAACCACCTGATGTACCGCATAACTATACTCATAACAATATCTTTGGACCCCAATAGATGCTCATTACCAAATCCGGTGCCGGTAATATACCTCATATCAAATAAAATCGTGTTCCAAACTTTTGCAACACTGTTGATGATAGAAGAAACATGTAAAAACTCATAACCACCTATTAAATCAACAAGTCGTGAAGTTCTCTCGCCCAACACGAACCATTGCTAAATTTTGAGTTGACTAATGTCATTCTTCTTAGGGGTGCTTATCGGGCGGATAATTACGCTTAACGGTTTTACTTATCGTTTATCAGATTATAAATCTTGTAATCCGCTAGCCATCCAATAAGATAACGGGCGGATTGGTATCAGATTAACGGTTATCGGGTGGTTCATCGGCTAAACCAAATAGAAATTTTTTGAACAATCCTAGTCATCTAGAGGAGTTGTTCATAATGTTATTTTTAACTTCGAGTAATAGTGGATCACTTTGTAATTGCAGGTGGGGATACCAAAGGTCCTTGGCTCTTGCCTGATATCTTGGTCAATGTACGTAACTCTAATGATGATACTATCATTGGAGTTGTATGTGAGGTGCTAGTGGTATGTTTATTCTGCACTGATTTGCCTTTCCTTTAGATGGCCTTTTCTTTCATACTCTGACCTGGGTATGTGTATGTGATTTATAATACTAACATGCAGAAGGGTGGTCTTTCTTTGGAAAAGGTTGATGATACTCTTGATCTGAAAATATTACACATGGTAATTTTGGCGAAGTTAGCGAATGCATAGTGACGATCAATTCTAGTTACTTTGTATGTTGTGGTCGATAGCAATAGTTTGCATTTGAAGTATATTTCTTGTTATGTTAATCATGAATCCGAGGCTAATCTTTATGTGTAATCTTTCCGTCAGATTTACTATCCTTTTTTACTTTGCTTTGTCATGTAAAAAGGACAATATTAACTCAACTCACAGTTCCCCTGATAGATAAAAAGAATACAATCAATTAAAATTCATACAGGTCATGACTTTCTCTAGAAGAAATCAACTACGTAACAAAGATACACATATTGTCATTAATATAGAGGTAAAAGTGTAATTCTTAACGGGCTAACGGTTTATCCGATTAAAAAATTGAGTAATCCTCCCCAAACTGTAAAGCCGTTAATTATAAAATCTAAATCCGTTCACCATCCATTACCCCGATAACCCGATACCAATAAGCCAATAAGCCATCGATTCAGTTCGGTTAAGGGTTACAGTTCGGTTTTTAACAGCCCTAATTCTTCTTCCAAGCGGACCTTATCCATACACGATTGTACTAATTCTAGGTCCAACAACCTCGTCTTACCCAGTACAAGTTGCTCGACCGATAGGCCTCACCAAATGCTACCTAAAACCACATACGATGCGATTCATGCACCAAACAAGCAATAACTATAACAAATACAACCACAAAAGCATAATGTTATGATTCCATCCCATAAGGGAGAAGCAAAACACACGGGTAAGCACAAAGAATCATATCCCAACATAACTCTGTTGTGGGACACAACTTGATCCAAATGTATCAATCCACACGGAAACAGCCATCGATCTCAAGTGCTCATACTCAACAAACATGTGTATCAACAGCAAGCATACAAAGTGCATGACCATAATCATGGAGATACAGATAGCACAATATACCCCATACATACAAAGCACGACTAAGGTGCAATAAGTAATTCAACATCGCAAGAGCCATCTCACTCAAATATCACCACAAGGCCTAAACAGAACCACATCATGCATGTGAATAGTCAAATAGTAGCATAAGAGAGTAACACATGGAACATATGAGGGCATGAATAAGATCAACTATAGCCGATGACACACCCCTAGCAAATGCAGTGCTGAGTAAACAAATCCAATCCAATGCAGAACATACAATCCCACTAGGACTTCTGATATGCCCTCAAACCGATTCAAACACTTCCGATTAGGTGAATAGACTCCCAAAGGTTTGCATTGACCTATCCATAACACATGCAATTCATTTTCTAACCCTTAACACACCTCCATAATCCTCAACCAAAGAGATAGTACACCTCTAAGAAAACCCAATTTCTAAAACTCAAGAGTACATAAGTCTCCATACCCGATCTCTAACTCCCCCACTTAGGTAGTTGCCACGTCACACATACACAATCACATCATGAGGAATACTCCCATAAATCTCCTACATCAAGTAGCAAAATTTGACATCAACGATTACCAACCATGCAATTTTAGTAGTACTAGTCAAGCATACGCAACTCAACACATAATGCGTCTTCTACAACATACATCCTTCTCAGGCTATACAAGATAGTGCTAGCATCCTCTTAAATATCTGAAATCTCTGATTCTATCTAGAACTCATGACTTGTCTTTCAAAACTGGACTGCAACCTTGATCATTCAATCCCAGTCCCACACAGCTCAACGCATTTATAATGCTATTGTGTGATAATATAATAACTCGGATATCATCTATGAATCATAAGTTGGATAAACACTCCATCAACCAGGAAACTTCTACCTAACTCAATCCAGGAGAACATCATAACATGCAACAAACATTCTGTAGAAGATCTTAGTCTTAAGTCATGATCGAGACCATCGTGAGCTCTTCAAAACCCATTTTCACATAGCCATGCCAGCCAAATTGAATCCCTTTAAATCAACCAAGCCACGCAGAGAGTCAAACCCAAAAGTATTGCCACAAAACACTTGTAAAGCCCTATCATACCAAAGGAATCGATCACTTCTATTACTATGCTGATCCAAACCACTACTAAGCTAACCTAACTTCTTCAGATTCCTCTTGACTTGCCTTCAAGATAACACTTCTCTTTCTCATTACACCATGGACCTCAATCAAAACTCATCCCAAGTAGTCGCAATATGAAACCACATCATCCTAAGACTCGTAAATCACTTTATTCCCTCACATGCATCCAATAGTTCCTAAAATCGAGATGTTCGCTTTGAAGAGACCTTCTGTAAATCCGTAGCTATTTCTTTTATCTCTCTAATACTATAATATATAATCAATAATGATATAAAATAATGCAACTATCGGCACCATCCAGGGAAAATCTCAAGTCTTAGCCATACACAGATCTGAGAATCCTTAGATGCCACATAAGAATCTTAAACCCATTTGAACCTTCTCGAGAGTCACCCACTCTGCACATCTGATCTTGCCGAGCGACTAGTGCTCCGCCAGCACATGAATACCCAAAAAGAAGCAAGCAAGCGGATCCTTTTCCATGCACACTACATCCACAGAGGAATATCAAACTTGAGTAATTCCACAACCTTCCTATATCAATAGGGTAAAATATAACACGCATCCAGCAAATTCCTTGCTCAAATCATCCTCGAAGTCATCCTCCTCAAGTCATAACTAATCCACAAGCGTCCTTTAGTCCAGAAACTAATATAGCACATGATCATGCAATCCGATCGTCGATAGTAGACTCCCCCACTTGGCTTAAAGTCGCAAAATACATCATCTGATAACCCACAAAATTCTTCCTTCTTAACTGCCATGTTGTCGCACTCTTATTCAGCTAAATTCCTCATAAGATCATATGGTACTAGTCAAAACACACTCCAGGTTGTTTGCCAATGCTTACTCATCCGCGTGGCTGTCGTGCCACGTCCCTCAAATAATCTGAACTCTAATTGTAGCATATACATTCGATTGGATAAAAGGAAAACTCTTTATAGAAAGCTCATAAGTATCACACAACCTCAAACCTTCTTACAAGAGATAATTCACCTACTTATCCTTAAACCGACATCTCTTTGTGACCTACCATGGTCACAACATCTTCCTGAGTCTACACTTGTCAAAAAGATATAAGAATCTACTTTATCCAGAAATGAAAAACTGAAATATCCATCAACACACTCATAATTCAAGACTGCATTACACATCCAGATGATAATCAAGTATCCATATCCCCTTAGGATCTCAAGAAAATTATAAGGACCCAGTCAGTCGTTTTGAGTATTAGCATTTCGTTCAGTTGTTTGAAGTCTTGAGTAGCTTCATATGATGTATAATGACTTGCATGAATAGTCGGTATTGGTTTTCAGGTGATTCGGAAGAATGATTATCAACTAGGAAGCTTTAAATTGAAAGGGTTGGCCAAGTTTGACTTTTGAGTATTTGACCTCGGATAGGAGTTTTGATGGTTCTGGTAGGTCTGGATGGTGATTTTAAACATGGGTGTATGCTCGAATTTGCATTTGGATGTTTCTAGAAGGTTTCGACACTATTTGGCGAAAGTTGGTAATTTGAAGGTTTATAATGTTCATAAGTTTGACCGGGAGTTGACCTTGATGATATCGAGTTCAGATTGTGGTTTCAGGCCCTGGTTCCACTTATTCATATGTGTCCTCGTACTTTTCTCGTTATTTGGATATGCCTCGTGATTCTTTATATATGCGTGTTCATGTATCTATACCGTTGGGTGATTCTATCGTGGTGAATAATGTATATCGATCGTCTGTGGTTACCATTGGGGGTTATGAGACTAGAGTTGATCTCTAATTGCTAATTATGGTAGATTTTGACATGATTTTAGGCATGGACTGGTTGTTACCATATCGCGTTAATCTTAATTGCCACACCAAGACCGTGACATTTGCTATACCGGGGTTGCCGAGGTTGGAGTGGATAGGCTCCCTAGATCATGTTCCTAGTAGAGTGATGTCCTTTTTGAATGCTCATCAGATGGTTGAGAAGGAATGTTTGTCGTATTTGGCCTTCGTGAGAGATGTTAGAGCTGATACTTCTATTGTTGAATTAGTTCCAGTAGTGAGGGAGTTCACATATGTGTTTCCTGTAGACCTGCCGAGCATGCTGTCACGACCCATACCGATGGGCCGCGACAGGCACCTGGTGCCTTACCCAACCGAGTACCAACGTAACGTATCTTTTTTATCATACCATCATGGGTAAATGGGCCAGAAGGTCCGTCATGATATAACCAACATAGAACATAAGGGAATACTCAACATAGGACGACCCAACATGGAATACAAACTTATACACGTGACATACAGGCCTATAAGGCCAACATGACGACCCAACATGGAATACAAACTTATACACGTGACATACAGGCCTATAAGGCCAACATGATCATTTGTACACTCAAAACATAGGCCGACAAGGCCATACAATCATCCATATACATGAAATCTATCTACAAGCCTCTAAGAGTACATAAGCGTCATAAAGGCCTGGACAAGGCCCCGCTATACCAATCAATACATGTCCAAAGCATACTGACCAAATGGGCAACTCCAGAGCAAGTGGAGTGCACCAACACCTTCCGCTGAGCTGATAGCCTACTAAGAGGACTACCAACCTGTCTATCGGGACCTGCAGGCATTAAACTCAGCATCCCCAGGCAAAAGGGATGTCAATACAAATAAAGTACCGAGTATGTAAGGCATGAAAATTAGTATATAAAAGACATGAAAGAAACATGGAGTAAAGGACTCAACCTATAAGTCTGAACAACTCTGTGAATAATGAAACATTTATAATGTCATGTATATGCGTATAAATGTCATGCCATGCATAAGTATATGCGTACATAACATCATCAAGCCTATAAGGGCATCCCATCATATCATCTCAGCCTCAGTGAGCGAAATCATCTACGTATACCAGCTGATCAGGTGGTGTTGCGTATATAATACCGTAACCTTTTACCATACCCCATATACGTATAATATACGCATATATAATGCCATCCGGTCATGGGTCAATGTACATGTATAAATGAATGCAATGCATAAGGAAGTAAGTCAATAAAATCTCTTGGAATGTGATAAGATCAATATGCCTTCGGTTAATATCAGAAATCAAGAACATAGGTACCCCTCGTACTTCTAAGAATAGTGTCATTTTGTGAAAGTTGCTTGTTTTGTTTGTATCATATTGATCATGCCAAAAGGAAAGAAGGGATAGCCTTAACATACCTTTGTAGTTTACTTAACCACACGACATCGGTTCAGCCCGTTAGTACTTCAATCTACAACAAACAATAAGAGACCATTGTTAAGCTTACGGAAGCTAGAAGTCAACACAAATGAGTGACTAGCTCGTCTACGAAATTTTGGACTGCACCTTCCCTTATTCTTTTCACTTTACTCAAATCAAACAACAATAACAACATGTATACATCATTTTCAAACCTTATCTCCATCACAATATATCACAAAACGACAACCATAGCAGTGTCAAACAACCTGAAGATGTACAATACATCACCAAAACAGTCCACACCATCTCACCCAACAACCAAGTTCTAACTTGCACTTTTCCAAGCCTTCTCTTCTTCCAAACACATCAACCACAATAGAAATAGTATTCTTAAGTTATTTCTACTAATTTCCAGCCATAAAACATCAATAATTCAACTCTAAAATAGTCCAGCAACTACTACACTTCAACATGAAGTTCAACCTACTTCACAAGTTCCCATTATCAAATCAACTAGATATGCATAGATGATCTTAAATACATATAGGAGAAGTTAAACCTTACCGTGGTAGCAAGAATACTCGTCCAACTAAGCTTTACTTCAAGATCAAACAAGCTTTTTACCCAAACAACAAAGTAGAGAGATAACTAGGTGATCTTGATCTTCCAAGAGAGAAATCACCTTACCAACTTGTGGATTTGGTCTTGAACCCTAGGATAACGTTGAGAGAGGTTTTGGGATGATATTTTGGATCTTCTTCACGTTGCAATAGAGAGAGAGGGATTCTAAATTGTTCTCTAAGTGAAATAGAGATATATCTACGTATATATGGCCCTACTAAAGGGCTTGGGCAGATGGGTTGTGTTACCCATCTCTATCCTTTTTCCTTTTCCTTTTAATTTGGCTTACAAACTCTAAGTAGGTGATGTACCTACTTGTCACCTACTTAATCAAGCAGGTGATACATGTTGGTTTTTTTCCATTTTGAAACACGTGTCTCATCTTTATTAAATAATTTAGACATATGTCGAGTAGCTCAAGCAAGGAGGAAGGAAAGTAAGTTGGTGAAGCAGGCACGTCGGGTAAGCAAACAACTCATTTTTATTTGTCCAAAATCTCCCTTCTCACGTTTAAGTGCATTCATCCTCAACCTAGTCATTTGTATGTTGAGCAGAAATACGGGATGTTTATATACTTTCAAAGAGGATCTCATTTCCGAGCTTACATCAATTGACTTACGACGTACTTTTACGTACGAAAACAAGGGGTGTTATAGCATCCTCGGAATCACAAATCTATTCAAGGATAAGGATGAAGCTTTGGAATCTCAAAGAGGGCCTTTAATAAGATCTCAAGCTAAAAAATTACAAAACAAGGTCATTGGACTTCAGGAGCGAACAAAGAAGTTGTTAGTGGGGAGGAAGAGCTTAAGGATAAAGGATATGAGTTGTCTAGGTGTTATAATTATTTTATGGCCCAAATGCATGTCCAAGAAGATGTGGATTAGATCCCAAGAGACATCCTCTGAAGAAAGTCCAAATCAGGCCGTTGTTGGACCTATTTGGCACCTAAAATATGTCCAAACTTTTAGCCTAAGAAGTCTAACATAAAGCCACGGTGCAAGTTGGTGCCAAATTGCTTGCAAGTTGCCTTCAAGATTTCCAAGATCCTATCCAAGATTAGTTTGGGACTTTCAAGATCCTATCCTAGATTGGTTTTAACTTATTTTCATATATTTTGGTACAAGATTTATTTCGTTCCTAGGTATTTAAGGTTATATTTTCCTTTTCCTAATATTATTGGAGTTACTTTCCAAGATTGACTTGGTTTTTATTTTCTAGTATTTTTCCTTTTCCTAATGTAGTTGGACATGTTGTCCAAATTAGTTTACGACTTTATTTCCTTATTTTTTAGGCTCAATTTCGTGAACCCTTACCTATATAAGGGGTGTATTCTTTGTTTTTGGATTTATATTATTATAGACTATTATCAATAAAAAATGTGAGTTATTTCTTGCACTCTTGTGTGTGGCTACTCTTGGATTTATTTTTTAACCTTCAAGACTCAATTTAAGGTGGTAAGATTAACCCTCTTCGAAATCTTAGATCACTTCTAGATATCCAAGAAAGGTGATAAGTTTAGGCTTATTGTTGTTCTTGTTATTCTAAGGATCGAGTTTCATAATCTATCTCTTGTTTTAATTCTCTATCAAAGGCGATTAGTTCTTTGTTAGCTAATTGTTATTTTTAGGATTCAACTTCAAGAATTGACTTCTTGAATTCAAGAAACTCTTTCTTGAATTCAATCTATCTTTAATTTCTGTCTTCTTTTTCGTTTCTCTACTTTCTTTTAGGTTCCGCACGTTTCTTGATTTTCTTATTTTTTTTCTTTAGTAATTCTTGAACCCCTATCGAGTAGTTATCACAATTTAAGCAAATTCCCCCATTTGGAACATTCGTCCTCGAATGTTGACTGATGCACTTATCAGTCTCATAACCTACAACCCTTACGAATATTTTAATATTGTCCTTTCCATCTAGGCAACTGTTGTGTGAATAAATCCAAAGGCCAGGATATTCCCCGCTTTATATCTTTCTCACACCACGACTTGTAGTCGGAATTCTTTCAATCTCATAACTGTTGCTACTTTTTGTCATACAACATGTACGACTCTAACCTTATATGCACGCCTATGAGACTCTTATCTTCTTTTTCCTCTAGCTTTTAGCCAATCTCTAGGCCTCACTTTGGGAACATATGCAGAACTATGACAAGCTGTCCCTCTGGGCATCTATAGGTGTACTGAAGTTCTCCACTCGGTACTTTGTCAAACTTACGACTATTGCTATATCTTGTTTCATAGCGTCGATTATCTATGCTTATGGCTTTACTACCTCTAAGTAGGTCATACTATACCATAACTCTTACTTCGGTTTATTATTACTGATGCCTGCTACTTAACTCCAAGTTACTCTCGTTGCTTATCCTATATGTATAAATCTAAGTCCTTTAATGTTTCCTCATTATTGTTCATCTTACGAATGTCGGCCTAATCTGATCTCATACTTTGTAACTTTTATCCATCAATTGTTGATTCACCTCAATGTTGATTTATAATCTACCACCGATAACTTGAAACCTCTTACGTAATATATCGTCACTAGGGCTCACATCGCATCGAGGAGCATTTGAAGTGATTTGCCTTATCCACCTAGGGACGATACTATACTTCAATAACTGTATTTCATAGCATCCCAATGTGATTCATCTTATGGGGGTATTATAATCCCGTGCAATTCATGAAATCCCTTTTCTTTAGATCATTACTCAATCAAATGCCTAAACGTCATCCTATTATCTTTCACAATTACACCCTTATTCTACTACTAGGGCAGCATTCCGTCTCTTCTAATGCTCATAGTCTTGGACTCTTCTAAGTTCATTCATGCTATACTAAGCTTTCTATAACTTATGGAAACCATCAACTCTCTTGTTTTGATGGGCTTAATCCCGAGGCCTTACCTATTCTTGTCACCTTCTCACTCTTTTTTTTATTTTATACTTACTCTTATCTACCTAAAACCTTGTCGCTCTACCATACTTTAGCTTGCGACCTGCACATATCGATTTATACTATTCATAACCTTCCTTTAACTCGCTAGCACCATAGATTTCCTTTCATGCCTTCTCAGTTGTCTTTAAACATAAACAATTACTTTTCCTGGTCGTTTGCCACTTGCTGCATGGATACTTGGCTTATCTTTGTGCCCTCACATATTGGAATTCCATGCAACCCATATGATCTCGAATATCACTTACTTCCCATTCATAAGTCACGATAGGTGCCACTTTCTTATGGAGTGCATCCAATGTTTTAGTGAGACTGTTGTTACAAGACCATTTCTTCTTCAAGTTACTATGCTTAGGTTGAAGCCTTCCTCCTTATTTTCTCAGCTAGTCTTACTTAGGGAAGACCCTCTGACTCTTGTAAGGCTACGAGCTTATTACATCGTTTACCCGACGACAATTTTGATGTTCTTCCTCGCCTATAATTATCCTTAGTTACTTACCTCCACGCCCTTGTGCTAGTAGGGTTGCTTTTGAACTTAAATTTTGACTATCTCCCCAGAGTCGCTCTCTATTATTTTTGTAAACCTTTCCTTTAATGGTTGGGGAAAGCATTACCTTATCTGAACTTGGTGGGCATTCTTTCTAGCCTTAGTAAAATAGGGGGTGCCGACGACGAGAATTTCGAATCGTCAGAAAAGAGTACGGTACCTTTAACTACCCTAACTCCTATCTGAATATTTCTCAAGGATCACGATGTCATATATGCGAGATTGAATTCCCTATGTTGGGGTTTACTACATTTATCTTGCATGATCTATTAATTTATCTGTATCCTCTTGTCTAGCCATAACTAGACTCTTCCTGAATCAACTACTAACTACTCGTTGGTCCATTCTCATATCTGTCTTTCGCATAATCTCTCTTGGGTTCTTTCCTTTGTCTTAGATTACCTCTCACACTAACTCCTTATGTATCAAGTGTTCATTCACACTTATTTATCAATAATATCCTGGGCGGGAACCCTTACTGCCTCTTCCCGACGTATGCTTGCATAATGTTCTGGAGACGTAACATATATGCAGGATCTGAATAAACGCAATTTCATTCTTTTCTCCTTCTTACCACATTCTTCCTTTACTATTCAATAGTTACTCGAACCACATAACTCCGACTTAATACCATATCACACCATCTTCCCCCCTCTTTTCATCTTTGGCGTCTTTTCACATCTTCATCGACTCTTGCTCGCCTTGCGGTAGCCCTTCTGTACCAAAGATGATGAAATTTCTTACTCACGAAGGTGACACCTAGTGTAACTGGCACACTTAGTCCCTTAATCTTAACTCTGCTCACAGTGCTTGCTTTAGGGAAGCCTATTCGTGAATGAACTTTAAAGGTTATTCTTTTGTTGTCCATTCTATTATTACCGGAATGCTATCTCTGAAATTCTCACGATGCTGACTATTATAAAATCCTTCGGCCCCTAATTCATATTTAGTTTATTTTGTTCACTAACCCATACTGATTTCTATTACTCCGGAGGTCTAACTTTTCCTTCTGGTAATCACGTTGGAGTCACCAACTCATTTCTTGAAATGAGGATATGACTTTATGGCTTATACTCTTTTATTGTTTCAAGGCATGTCCACTCTTGTCTTTCCCTTCACTTGACTATAAACTTTGTCATACTATCATATTTTTATTTACCGTTATCACTCATTTATCACATCTTGCTTATAATGCTTGATTTACTCTCTTCTTATTCTCCTGCTAATATTTCTGTCTATCACTTTATTCTGAAAACTTCAACAAAATATTCTTTCACTTTTAGCTCCCCTTGCTCCATCCAGTGGCTTTTCGGGTTGCCTAACATTCTCTCTTGACTAGGGATGGGAGCCATACTAAGGTAAATATTTATCCTTTTCTTGGATTCCAATGCCTATCTTCTGAAATTTTCTGAACATTCTAGTATTCATATCTAACTGTATTATTCTAGAGTGCACTATCTGGGTGTCTCACAAGGAGAACTATTACCACGTTTGCAATAACCTTCGAAAATGTCAGCTAACAATCCATCCACCATTTAGGGTTACTCTGACCTCAACTGGATGTTGTTATCCCATCCTTCTCATAAACTATATCTGTTAGCTCCCCTAGGGCATAACTGAGACGGGTGTGGCCAATTGTACATACCTCTGTTACTGTTGAAGGTAACTTAAAATGCTTATATTTCTCTGCCTGAATTATAAATACTGATAATCTTCATTAACTGGGTACCTCGTACCCTTCTTCACATTGCTTCTTTTACTTGCTAAAGCTTGTATCTACCTTCTGATTCTTTTATTTCTTTTTACCATATGGGTGGATAGATATTCTTACCTTAGGGCTCCTTATCAAGAAGCTTACACGTCTTAGTACACACATGATCTGCTGAAGACCTAACATTTACTCATCATAAGCATGATGCAAAATCGAGTTCCTCTTACTTAACTTTTCCACAGCCACATGCATTCTCTTACCAACTATCTTTCTGGATGTAGGTATCGTTGTATTACGAATAAAATAGAATTTAGGAGTTTGAATTCTTACAACTGAGCTCTACCACACGATTTAGAGTAAGAAGAAAGAGTGACAGTCCTAAATGGCTTGTAGCCTCTTGCTTGTAAGTGTGGTGCACAACACACCTATAAAAAAAACTCTACTAGACATGGCTTGTAGACTCCTAGGACAGAACTATTCTGATACCACTTTTGTCACGACCCAAACTGATGGGCCGCGACGGGCACCCGGTGCCTTACCCAACCGAGTACCAACGTAACGTATCTTTCTTATCATACCATCATGGGTAAATGGGCCAAAAGGGGCGTCATAATATAACCAACATAGAACATAAGGGAATACTCGACATAAGACGACCCAACATGAAATACAAACTTATACATGTGATATACGGACCTATAAGGCTGACATGATGATTTGTACACTCAAACCATAGGCCGACAGGGCCATATAATCATCCATATACATGATATCTATCTACAAGACTCTAAGAGTACATAAGCGTCATAAAGGCCTAGACAGGGCCCTACTATACCAATCAATACATGTCCAAAGCATACTGACCAAATAGGCAACTCCGGAGCAAGTGGAGTGCACCAATACCTTTCGCTGAGCTGATAGCCTATTAGGAGGATTTCCAACCTGACGGGACCGTGGGCATGAAACGCAGCGTCCCCAGGCAAAAGGAACGTCGGTACGAATGAAGTACCGAGTATGTAAGGCATGAAAATTAGTATATAAAAGATACGAAAGAAACATGGAGTAAAGGACTCAACCTGTAAGTCTGAACAGCTGTGTGAATCAAGAAACATTTATAATGTCATGCATATGCATATAAATGTCATATCATGTATAGGTATATGCGTACATAACATCATCAAGCCTCTAAGGGCATCTCATCATATCATCTCGGCCTCAGTGGGAGAAATCATCTACGTATACCAGCTGATCAGGTGGTGGTGCGTATATAACACTATAACCTTTCCCCATACCCCATATACATATAATATACGAATATATAACACCATCTGATCATGGGTCAATGTACATGTATAAATTAATGCAATGCATAAGAAGCAAGTCAATAAGATCTCTCGGGATGTCATAAGATCAATATGCCTTCAATTAATATCATGAAATAAACTTTATCAACTTATGATATTTTTTGAGACCCATGAACAGACGATAGAATAGTAGGACACATGTGCAATCAAGAACATAGGCACCCCTAATACTTCTAAGAATCGTGTCATTTGTGAAAGTTGTGCGTTTGCTCGATTCATTTGTATCATATGGATCTTGCCAAAAGGAATGAAGGGATAGCCTTAACATACCTTTGTAGTTTACTTAACCATACAATATCGGTTCAGCCCATTAATACTTCAATCTACAAAAAATAATAAGGGATCATTATTAATCTTACGGAAGCTAGAACTCAACACAAATGAGCGACTAGCTCGTGTACGAAATTTTGGACAACACCTCCCCTTATTCTTTTCACTTTCCTCAAATCAAACAACAAGACCAATATGTCCAGAATGTCAATAAACACACATACACACACACACACACACACACACACACACACACACACACACACACACATATATATATATATATATATATACACACACACACACACACATTCATTACAATACATCCCCAAAACAATCTACACCATCTCACCCAACAACCAAGTTCTAACTTGCACTTTTCCAAGCCTTCTCTTCTTCCAAACACATCAACCACAATAGAAATAGTATTCTTAAGTTATTTCTACTGATTTCCAGCCATAAAACATAAAGAATTCAACTCCAAAATAGTCCAGCAACTACAACACATCAACATGAAGTTTAACCTACTTCACAAGTTCCCTTTATCAAATCAACTAGATATACATAGATGATCTTAAATACATATAAGAGAAGTTAAACCTTACCTTGGCAGCAAGAATACTTGTCCAACTAAGCTTTACTTCAAGCTCAAACAAGCTCTTTACCCCAAACAATAAAGTAGAGAGATAACTAGGTGATCTTGATCTTCCAAGAGAGAAATCACCTTACCAACTTGTGTATTTGGTCTTGAACCCTAGGATAACGTGTCTTGGGATGATATTTTATGCACCAAGGTAGTTCTTTTTGTGATTCATGACTTGATCATATTATTGTTCTATACGTTTTGTATTTATGAACTGTACAGGTGATTAGCGAGTATCATTTATAATTCTTACTTCTATTACTTTTCCAAGGTTAGTTATGATACTTGCTGAGTACACGAGGTCGGTTGTACTTATACTACACTCCACACTTAATTGTGTAGATCCCCCGAGCCACCAGTAGCTGAGGCTTGTTGCTGAATTATCTGTGGAGAGACGAGGTAGAGTT
The DNA here is from genome assembly GCF_000715075.1 of Nicotiana tabacum. Lineage (NCBI taxonomy): Eukaryota > Viridiplantae > Streptophyta > Magnoliopsida > Solanales > Solanaceae > Nicotiana > Nicotiana tabacum. The sequence goes on from NC_134098.1 coordinate 30,216,734, forward strand.
GTACCTCGACCGCAGTCTTGGCGTCTCTTTTCACTTTTGTACTGTTGTCTATCATTCAAACAATATTTTTATTTGGCATTTCAGACTTGTATTTCCATTTTAGAACTCATGACTCTGTATTTACTAGTCATGGGGATTTATTATGTATCGATGCTGTTATGCTATATTTATGGCTTTAGACTTGTATAATATTTGTCATTTCTGTTATTATGATTCGTCATTGTTATGTTCGGTTTGCCTAGCAAGTGCATTAGGCGCCATAATGACTAGTAGGTGGTTATGGGTCATGACAAGTTAGTATCAGAGCCCCAAGTTCATAGATTCTGCAGATCATGAGCAGGTTTAGTAGAGTCTTGCAGATCGGTACATAGATGTCTGTACTTATCTTCGAGAGGCTATTGAACTGTTAGAAAAAACATCACTTTCTTGCATTCTTGTCATGCAGATCTATTAATTCCGAAGTTTGAATCTTTATTCTTCTATTTTCTCACAGATGGTGAGGACACGTTCAGCGGGATCGGGGGGGCAAGCACCAGTACCACCAGTCAGGGCGCGAGAGGCTGGGGCCGAGGTGGGGCTCGCACTACAGTTAGAGCTGCACCTATGGAGCTACCAGGTACCCGAGTAGAGGACCAGATTCCGGATATTGCTGATCCAGTGGGACCAGCTTAGACACCGGCGATACCTATTTTTATACCAGGTCTTCAGGAGGCCTTAGCTCAGATCTTGAGCGTGTGCGTAAGATTGTCTTAGGTGGATATGATATCAGTTGCACCAGCTACCTCATAGGCTGGCGGAGGAGCCCAGACCCCCGCGAAACATACACCGGAGCAGCTAGCTCAGGGTTATCAGACACTAGGGGTGTTACTAGTTCAGCCAATTATTAGTTCTCGGGCCGAGGTTGATCTATATATGTCTGATAAGGAGTAGAAGAGGTTTGAGAGATTTAAGAGACTTCATCCTCCCGAGTTCAGTAGAGGAGAGTCTGAGGATTCTCAGAGTTTTCTAGATTAGTGTTATCAGATTCTTCGCATAATGGGTATTGTGGACACTAGTGAAGTTGCCTTTACTACTTTTCAGATGACTGGGATAACCTACAGATGGTGGCAGACCTATGAGTTAGGCAGGCCAGCTGGCACAACACCACTTACATGGCATCAGTTCTCAATTCTCTTCTTATAGAAGCTTGTCCCACAGACTCGCAGAGAGCAGTTGCATTGGGAGTTTGAGCAGCTATGCTAGGGGGATATAACTATGACCCAGTCCGAGATAATTCACAAATTTGGCACGTCATGCGGTATGGTTGGTTCCCACTAAGAGGGAAAAGATTATGAGGTTCATGGATGGCCTCAACTATGGTCTATGTTATAGTTTGGCTCGAGAGGCCGAGACAGATGCTAGGTTTGACCAGGTGGTTGAGATTGCTAGGCGCTTGGAGCATGTTCGCAGGCTTGAGCGAGATGAGTGGGAGGCCAAGAGACCCCGTGATTCAGGTGATTTTGGTGGTGCCTCGTCTGGAGGCCAGTATTATCACATTAGAGGTCGTCCTTTTAAGACCGCTCAGGCAACTCATCAGATTACTCGTGGTTCATTAATTAGCCACAGTTCATATAGTGCTCGCCTAGTTCAATCATCATTTAGTGCACTACCGACACAGAGCTCTTACCGTGCTCCATCTGCTCAGGGTTCCACAGGAAGTTATTCGGGTTATTAGGGGTAGCAGCCTCATAGGAGGTTGCTTCGAGTGTGGAGACTTGAGTCATATCAAGAGGGATTGCCCTAGGCTTCTGAGTAGGGTCCCACAACAGAGCATGCAACCTATGATTTCAGCACCAATAGATACACCACTCACACAGCCCGCTCAGGGTGGGGATCAGTCAGTTCCAGGTCACCTTAGAAGGGGAGGTCAGTCAGGCAGTGGTCAGGCCCGTTGCTATACATTTCCCGCCAGGCAAGAGGCAGTTTCTTTCGACGCCATGATCACAGGTATTGTTTTAGTATGCCATAGGGATGCTTCAATGTTATTTGACCTTGGTTCCACTTACGCTTATGTGTCATCCTATTTTGCTTGTTATTTGGATATGCCTCATAATTCTTTGGATATGCCTATTCATATATGTACATCGGTCATGTGTGGTCACTATTAGGGGTTCTGCGACTAGAGTCGATCTTTTATTGCTCTATATGGTTGATTTTGATGTGATTTTGGTTATGGATGGGCTATCATCGTACCATGCTATTCTTTATTGTCATGCTAAGATCGTGACATTGGCGATGCCGGGGTTGCCTAAGTTGGAGTGGAGAGGTTCTCTTGGTCAGAATCCTAGTAGAGTGATTTCGTACTTGAAGGCTCAACGGATGGTTGAGAAGGGGTTCTTGGCGTATTTGGCTTTCGTAAGAGATGTTAGTGCTAATACTCCTACTATTGATTCAGCTCCAATAGTAAGGGAGTTTCCAAATGTGTTTCCTGCAGACTTGTCGGGCATGCCACCCAACAGGGATATTTATTTTGATATTAATTTGGTGTCGGGCACTCAGCCCATCACTATTCCACCATATTATATGGATCCAGTAGAGTTGAAGGAGTTGAAGGAACAATTATATGAGTTTCTTGATAAGGGTTTTATCAGGCCTAGTGTGTCACTTTGGGGTGCATCGATACTATTTGTGAAGAAGAAAGATGGTTCTATGAGGATGTGCATTGACTACAGGCAGTTGAACAAGGTTACTATCAAGAGCAAGTACCCACTACTGCATATTGATGATTTGTTTGATCAGCTTCAGGGTGCTAGGGTATTCTAGAAGTTTGATTTGAGATTGGCGTACCATCACTTAAAGATCCAGGCTTCAGATATTCCAAAGACGGATTTCTGGAATGGCTATGGTCATTATGAGTTTCTGGTGATGCCTTTTGGGGCTGACCAATGCCCCTGCAAATTTTATGCACTTGATGAACAACGTATTTCAGACCTATCTTGATTCCTTCATCATAGTTTTCATTGATGATATATTGGTGTATTCTCGCAACCGGGAGGATTATGAGCAACATTTAAGGATCATGTTCTAGACTTTGAGGGAGTAGAAGCTATATGCTAAATTGTCCAAGTGCGAGTTTTGGTTAGACTCGGTGGTATTCTTTGGCCCCGTGGTGTCAAGTGAGGGGATTAAGGTGGATCTGAAGAAGATTGAGGCAATTCAGAGTTGGCCCAGACCATCTACTACTACTGAGATCGGAGCTTGCTTGGGTTGGTTGGGTTTCATCTATAGCAGCCACATTGACTAGATTGACATAGAAGGGTGCCCCATTCAAGTGGTCTGATGAGTGTGAGCAGAGTTTCCAGAAGCTTAAGACTACCTTGACTACAACTTCAGTTCTGGTTTTTCCTTCAGGATCAGGTTTTTATACAATGTATTGTGATGCTTCGCGAATTGGAATTGGATGTATGTTGATAAAGGAGGGTATAGTTATTGCTTGTGCTTCGCGTCAGTTGAAGCCCCATGAGAAGAACTACCCAATACACAATTTGGAGTTGGCAATCATTGTTCACGCGCTCAGGATTTGGAGGTATTATTTTTATGGTGTGTCTTGTGAGGTGTTCACGGATCATAGGAGTCTCTAGAACTTATTCAAGGAAAAGGATATGAACTTGAGGCAATGGAGGTGGTTAGAGATACTAAATGACTATGATATCACCATTCTTTATCACCTAGGGAAGGCCAATATGGTGGCCGATACTTTGAGTAGGAATGCTGAGAGCATAGGGAGTCTTGCATATATTCCAGTTGGAGAGAGACCATTAGCATTTAATGTTCAGGCTTTGGCCAATCGGTTCGTGAGGTTGGGTATTTCGGAGCCTAGCAGGGTTCTTGCTTGTGTTGTATCACAGTCGTCCTTATTTGAGCGCATCAAGGCGCATCATTATGATGATCCCCACTTGCTTGTCCTAAGGGACACAGTGCAACACGGTGATGCCAAAGAGGTTACTATTGGTGATGATGGGGTATTGAGGCTACATGGTCGGATATCTATTCCAAATATGGATAGATTGCGGGAGTTGATTCTTGAGGAGGCCCATAGCTCACAATATTACATTTATTCGGGGCCGCGAAGATGTACCATGATTTAAGGCAGCATTATTGGTGGCGGAAGATGAAGAAGGATATTATTGAGTATGTTGCTCGGTGTTTGAACTGTCAGCAGGTGAAGTACGAGCATCAGAGACTCGGTCGTTTGCTTTAGAGGCTTGATATTTCAGAGTGGAAGTGGGAGAATATCACTATGGATTTTGTAGTTGGCCTTCCACGGACCTTAAGGATATTTGATGCAATATGAGTTATTGTGGACAGACTGACTAAGCCTGCACACTTCATTCCAGTCATGACTACCTACTCTTTAGAGCTGCTGGCTCGGATTTATATTCAGGAGATTGTTTGCCTTATGGTGTGCCCGTGTCTATTATCTTAGATCGAGGCAAGCAATTTACATCACACTTTTAGAGAGTAGTGCAGCGTGAGTTGGGCACGCAAGTCAAGTTGAGTACGATATTTCATCCCAGACAGATGGGCAGTCTGAGCACATTATTATGCTTTTGGAGGACATGTTACGACCCGGTATCATTGATTTTGGAGGATCATAGGATCAGTTTCTACCATTAGCAAAGTTTGCCTACAACAACAGCTATCAGTCGAGCATTCAGATAGATCCTTATGAGGCCTTATATGGGAGGCGATGGCATTCTCTAGTTGGTTGGTTTGGGCCTAGGGAGGCTAGGTTGTTGGGCACTGATTTGGTCCGTGATGATTTGGAGAAGGTAAAGTTGATTCAGGAGTGACTTCGTACAATGCATTCTAGGCAGAAGAGTTATGCTGGAAGGAAGGCTCGTGATGTGGCATATATGGTCGGTGAGAAAGGTTCTACTCAGAGTTTCGCCCATGATGGGTGTAACGACCCGATCAGCCATTTTGTGTATTATAGCCCCGTCCCTCTATTTATTGATTCTTCTATGTTCATTTGTGTATATGTGACTTGCTGGGGTGGTTGGATTGATTTCGGGAAGATATTGGAGTGAATTGGGACACTTAGTCCCAAGGTTCAAGGCTTAAGTTGAAAGAGTTGACCCGAGTTTGACTTTTGTGTGGACGACTCCAGAATGGTGTTTTTATGGTTCCAATAGCTTCATATGGTGATTTTGGATTTAGGCTTATTTTCAAAAGTTGATTTGGAGGTCCGTAGGTTGATTTGATATTTTTTGGTAAAAGTTGGAAAGTTGAAGGTTTGGGAGGTTAAGAGGCTTGACTGAGAGTTGACTTTGTAGATATCGGGTTCGAATTTTAGTTTCGGGAGTTGGAATAGGTCTGTTGTGTCATTAGGACTAATGTGCAAAATTTAAGAATATTCGGATTTGATTTGGTATGGTTCGACATGAGTTTTAAAAGTTGGAAGTTCATTAGTTTCATTAGGCTTGAATTGGGGTTCGATTTGTGATTTTGGTGTTGTTTGATATGATTTGAGGCTTCGAGTAAGTTCATATTATTTTTTAAGACTTGTTGGTGTGTTTGGATGGGGTCCCGGGGGCCCCGGCTATAATTCAGATTGAGTTCGGGTTATATTTGGACTTGAGGAATTGTTGAAAGAATTGCAGGTACACCTATTTTTGCACCTGCGGAGGGCGTGTCCGCAGATGAGGAGCCGCAGATGTGGAGCCGCATGTGCGTCTTCTGTTGCGCAAGTGCAAGAATGGCTTGGCCAAGAGAGTTTCGCAGATGCGCGTAGATTTCTGCAGAAGCAGATGCGCTTCTGCGAGGAAAGGTCTACAGAAGTGGAATGTGGCTGATAGAGCTGGGATCGCAGATGCAGAAGGGATCTGCAAATGCATAGGAGCGGGAATTCGATTGCAGAAGCGGTAGGTCAAAGTTTAAGTGGAGTTCACAGGTGCGTGGTTTTGACCGCAAAAGCGGTCTCGCAGAAGTGGAGTTTTGGATCGCAGATGCGATTTTGTTGGCAGATTATATAACATCGAGGGTTTAGTGTTTTTCTCATTTTTGGGATTGTGGAGCTCGGTCTAGGGTGATATTTGGAGTACCTTTCATCATAATTGAAGGGGTAAGTAATCTTTATTCACTTTTGGTGTTAGATATTGATTACCCTTTAACTATTACACCTAATTTATGAGGATTGTTTTTAGCAAATATACTATTAGGAAGGCTGCCTAGTGGCTAATATATATATAAATCCCAAAATATAAGTCCAAATCTTACAAGATGTCCAAACCAATATAAAAGATGCAAAATACTACTAGCTAAAAGTATGAGTGAGAAAGCTAAAAGTAATGAGCTAGCTATTACAAAGTAACAGGATGTATGCTTCCATATCTAAGTAGTGCAAGTGAATCAAAAGGATAAGGGAAAAACCAAGTAGCACCTCTAATGCTATCACCAGGCGCCAGGGTAGGCATTCCATAGGATAAGATTCCAATGGACAAGGCTAATGTGGATTCCAAACAAGTACACCACTGTATTGAAGCTATCGAGAACTCCCAAGCAAATGTGTTGATCCAGCTTGAACTCTTCAATTTTGATCTCCATCTCCAAATAAGGTAAACTTCAGTAGCTGTACATACAACTTTATGTAATACCAACTGCTTGCTTATCAATGAGAGGTTGTATACTGCCTTCTTATCTCCAGGCTGAGTGTGAAAGCACACTAATACCACTGAAAAATGATAACACAATACACAATATGATAGAGAGAGTAGAAGCATCACTTGGTCTAGTGGCTTATCTAAATTCATGGCACTGTCCAGTGTAGGTATGCACTATCTAATCTCAATAATAGAAGGCAACCAATGTGTAGTAGTATCATCATATAAAGAGTTGTACCAAACCTTAGTAAGCAGTAGTGTAACACCTTGTATGCTTATGCTAGCTGCTATGTGATGCCTGCTTGCCTTACCAGTTTTGAGTGCTGCCAAACCACCCCTATGTTGAGCATGATAATATTCTAATACCACTGGGAAGCCATCTAACAACACCCAGAAAAACACAACACAAAAGAATGAGGCAAGATCAGGCAATGCATTATCAGTTGTGATCATCAATCAGGTTCTTTTGTCTTGGCAACCCTAACCCTAAGGTTAGGTACTTGTGATTTGTCCATGTTGATCAAAGTTTTTCCTTCAACTGGCAATTCATGAAACTACTGAAATGTGAGTGTACCTGCAAAAGAAAACACTAAGTTAGCCAAAAAATCAGCAACAATGTTATTTTCCCTTAGTACATGCTGAAAGAGCATATTGTAGTTGCTTTTTATCTCCTTAATCTTCCTCCAACCCTATACACCATGGAGTTTCCCATTCCCCATCAATTATTTTTCTTATTACCAATGAATCAGTCTCCATAATCAGTGGATGTAGTTGCCTTTCAGCACAGTATGGCAACCCCTCCAGGAGTGCCTTTGCCTCTGCCACTATATTAGTTGTCTCCCCTATCTCCCTTGCCTTAGAAAACACCAAATCACCAACATGATCTCGTACATAAAAGCCATATGAGCTTGGTCCAGGATTGCCTCTAGATGCACCACCAGTGTTGTATTTGAACCACCCTGCAAATGGAAGCTGCCATGTCACTCTCTTGGTCACAACATATGGCTTGTAACCCTCAAAGAAGCTGATCATTTCTGGCCATAGAAGAGGAATGCTTGACAACCATGGATACCTCACTCTTGCTAGATAATATAGAGTCTTGTTTACCTCATGGATCACCCTATTGCAAGACACTGCACCTCCATTTTTCATTGTATTTCTTCTCTTCCAAAGTTCCCATGTAATCACTGTTGGAGCTGCCTGAAATAATGGCTTGAGTTTAGGACAACATTGTGCATTCCACCATGCTATTATTATTTGATGAACCTGCACCAAATTTACTACCAATCATGCTACCTGAAGGAAGGTCTTCCACACCCTAGTTGTTGTTTCACTAGTTAAGAACAAATGCTGAAATGAGTCTTCTTGTGGTTGTGAGCAGTACCAGCACTTAGACACCACCATGTATCCACTTCTCCTCCACAAGTCATCAGTAGCAATCTCCCCTTTCCACAATCTCTATAGGAAGATGGAGATTTTAAAGGGTAAGCCTTTAGTCCATAACTTGTTATATTCAGGATTAGTAGGTGCCCTATGCCTTAGAATTTTCCAAGAACTACTAACAGAAAACTTTTCTGAAGGAGTAGGCATCCATCTAGGAATATCCCAGTAGTCATCACTATTATCAAATTGCACTTCCTGTCTAATATGGTCAGCAATGTCCATAAGAAAAGACTGCTCCAGAAGTTGATCATTCCAAGCCCTCATCATCCCTTAGTCAGCCACTTCTTGCAATTCTTCATTGATTGGAAACTCAGGAGGTACCACATTATACAAGACTCCTAATCCAGTCCAGTTCTCATGCCACACATTAGTTGACCCCCTATTCATTTCCCATAAAATTTCATGTTCTACTTCTTCCCTTGCTTCCAACATCTTCCTCCATACATGTGATCCTTCCCTAAATTGAACCACTGCAGGTAATTCTTTCGTGCAATATTTATTCCACATAAAGTTTGACCATAGTGACTTGGAAGTTCTAAACTTCCACCACAACTTAGCAAACAATGCTTTAGAGACATCAACCAGTGATCTAAATCCCACTCCCCCTTCCTCCTGAGGTAGGCATACATTTTGCCATTTTGTCCAGTGTCTACTTCTGCCTTTTTCCTTGTTACTCTAGAAAAACCCTAGCAAAGATTTTATGTAGATGTTCAAGCACATTATCAGGTGGATCAAGTACAAATAGGATGTGTGTAGGCATGCTTTATAGGACACTAGAGATCAAAGTAGTTTTCCCCCCATAGGACAATAGCTTCCCCTTCCAAGAATGTAGCTTTGCCTTCACCTTCTTTATCAGATCATTGTAGTAATCCTTCCTTCTTCTTGTATAAAATATTGGGCAACCAAGATAAGTGAATGGAAACTCACCCCTTGACAATCCAGTGATAGCCCCCACAGAATTACACAATGTTCCAACCATATTAGAATGCATAATAAAAGAACTTTTTGCCTTGTTATACCATTAAGAGGATCTTAAGTTTTATCTTTAAGGATTATAGATGTGGAATTAAATAGTAAAGACAGAAACACTTACTTGTTAAAAGCTTTATTCAAACATAATAGAACATTTTACAGTGAGGGAAAGAAAAGATAGGGAAAAACTTGGGAGATTTTCGGATGCCCTCTATTACAAAGGTCGGAGTCTTTATATAGACTTCAGATTTTTGTTAAGTTAATCTTAACCGTTTGAATGGACGATCCTAGTTTGCTATTTGTTGCTTTACTGAAGGGTCGTCTGCTGCTTTTCTGAAGAGGCAAGTACTGTGTTTGTCCTTTTGTGATAGTCATTATCAGATGACTCCTTCTTTTTGAAGAGTCGTTTGTCTTTGTCTGGAGAATTATTATCTTCAGTTACTATTCTTCTTCTGCGTAGGCCCGGTAGGCTTGAGCTATTCCGTGTGGGTCCTCCATGTCCCCGTTGTCTTGGTTTTCTGTTGAGGAAGATGCTGATACTGTGTCTAACATGGCCTGTACTTCTACTGGACATGCTGTTTCAATGTTTGCTAAGACTTCTAGGAGTCTCTTCTTTAATTCTGCTTGTGAACTGGTAGATCCACTCCTGCTGGCTGGTTTGGGTTTCTTGATTTCTCTTGATTCAGGAACCCATCCTTTGATTTTTGGTATCTTAACTAAATATTGAATTCGTTCGATTTGTTCTATTTCGAACGTCCAACTAATAACAAAAGAAATAGTTTTTGCAAAGTAATATTTGCAAATCTTGATGTGGTCTGGTAGGGTAGAGATTTCCTGTTCTTTCTAGAATCTCTCATAATGAATATGGAAGCTTCGGGGCATTGATTGCTCTGTTCCCCCGAATGCTTTCCACCAGTCATAGAACCATCTTGGTATGACTGACTTAGCTGCTTGTTCGCTGTATTTTACGAACCATGTATGAGAACCCGGGCGTAGGTACATAAAGTTATACCATGCATCCATGTAGTCTTTGAAATTATATGTTTGAGGTCTAAATTGTACAGAGAGCACAATAGGGGTGTGCAAATGATCCATTCCCCATTCAAAGGGGCTCATGATTTTATGAATGGTAAATCTAGAATACCTGATACTGTCAGGGTCTTTGTCATCTCTGAGGGTATGCTCAAAACTGACTGATCCTGTATCTGTAAGAATAAATTCATAATACCTTCTTGATTTGAGAGGGTCACTTGTTTCAACATAGTTCCTGTTTGTATAACAGGGTCTGATCAAATCTTGTTTGTCGAAGTTTTCGTATCCTTTGTCTAATGCTATCACTTTGATCGGTGCTTTGGAGATTATTTCAAATGTTTCTTTTTCTTGAGAAACTGATTTTTTACCTTCCTTTTTGGATGGTGTCTCTGGCTTGACTGCTTGAGCGAATGACTCTGGGGTCTTCATTTCATAATCTGAACTGGTGAGTGTCTTACCAGTTTGGCTTGTTGAAGCTTTCGAAGAAGCTTGTTGAAATGGTCCTTCTATTTTTGGAATAGTACCAAGGACTTTCATTGTAGCTGGTTTATTTATAGTGGGAACTCTCGGAGGGGTTACCATTATATTTAGAGGTGGTCTCACGGGTAAGGGGGGATAGTAATCTGCTAGTGCAGAATATCTATTTTCTCTCTTTGGCGAGGCCCTGAAAGGACCCTTCTGGTTTGGTCTCATTTTTTCCCTGTAGGAATTCTCTGGTTAGAAAGTCGGGTAAAGAATTTTCCTCACCTTTAATGAACTCAATTTGAAAATCAAAACTAGATAATAGTGCTTGCCATCTGGCAAAAATCTGTTTTGAAATGAGGTTTTTAACATCCTTTTGTAAAATTTCTTTAGCCGACTTACAATCGACTCTTAATAAAAATTATTTATTTATTAAGTCATCTTGAAACTTTGTAATACATAGTACTATAGACAAAATTTCTTTTTTGACTGTACTATAGTTTTTCTGAGTCGAATTCCAAATTCCGGAAGTGAAACGGACTAATTGTTCTGAAGAGTTCAAAGAGACTCTTTGTTTGAGAATAGCACCGTACCCTTCATCAGAGGCGTCGGTTTCAACTATCATGAATGCCTCAGGATTAGGAATGCCTAGACAAGGAAGTTTTTGAACAATAGATTTGACTCTTTTGACAGTGTCAGTTTGTTCTTGACTCCATGGAACTGGATTCTTTCTGTGACGCTTGTATAGTGGTTCACAGATTTTCCTAATATCAGGAATGAAGTCTGCTACGTAATTAAGGCTTTCTAAGAACCTTTGTAATTGTGTTTTGTCTAAGATTTCATTAGGAAATTTTGAGGAGAACTCAATGGCTCTACAGATTGGTTTGTAAGTGCCTTGGTAAAGATCATGTCCTAAAAATCTAATAGTCGTTTGAAACAACTTAATCTTCTTAGCACTTACTACAAGTCCATTATGTTTTACAACTTTAAAGAATGTATTTAAATGTTTAAAGTGAGATTTTATATCTTCAGAAAATATTAAAACATCGTCAATGTAAACAATCGACATATTACTGTATGGATTGAATATGTTATTCATAATGTTTTGAAATTCTGATGGGGCATTTTTTAACCCGAAAGGCATTACGTTCCATTCATATTGTCCAAAGGGGACATTGAAGGCAGTTTTATATTTATCTTTCTCGCTAATTTGAATTTGCCAAAATCCTGATTTCATATCAAATTTGCTATAAATATTTGCTTTATAAGTTCTTTTTAATAAATCTCTTTTATTAGGTATCGGGTACCTAATCCATTGTAAAACTTTGTTTAATGGTTTGTAATTAATAACTAACCTGGGAGCTCCTCTTTCCTTTTCTGCACTTTTATTAACATAAAAAGCTGCACAACTCCAAGGTGATTTAGAGGGTCTGATAATCTTCTTTTTAAGGAGATCATTAATTTCATTTTTACAAACTTCCATGAGTTCATGATTCATCTGAATAGGCCTAGCCTTCGTGGGTATGGCTTGTTCAGTAAATTCATTAATATAAGGAAGTTCGACTTCATGCCTTCTTCTTTCCCAGAAGGCATTAGGTAATTCTGAACAAACTTCCAATTCGAGTTTTTCTTGGAAAGTTTTTATCATTTCCTCCATTCCCGGGGTTTTTAAAGTTTGTTCAATTTTGTGAACTTTTATATCATTTTTTAAATAATTTACCTGATTTGAAAGCAGGTTTATTTTAAATATAGTCTTTGATTTGAGGAAGTCACTTTCCTCTTTGGAGATAGAATTAAGATAAGGGAATTTTATTTCCTTTCCTAAATATTGTAGTACAAATAGCTTCTAAATTATCATGAAATGGTTTAATCTGAGTTATAAAAGGTATACCTAGGATAATTTCTTCATTTATATCCCTGGTTACCGCAAAATCATTTATAAAACAGATTCCATCATTGCAAATGTGGGCTTTTGATAGTTTATAATCTATCTTTAATTTTTCTCCTGTGGCGGAATATAATTTTGTAGTACTTTTTTCAAAGTATTTGGTTGGTATTATTCCTTCCATTATGCAGTTTCTATCTGCACCTGAGTCTAGTAATGCTAATTTATTAATCGTAATATCTTTTACCTTTAAGGTAATAGGAATATGATAACTGTGGGCTCTTACTTTAGTAATTTTTGCCACAGCTGTACCGCTAGTTGATTCTTTATTAATTTTTGAATTATCATCATCAGTGAAGTATTCTCCAATAGTTTCTTTTTTATTGGCTGCTTGTAATACTTCATTAGTAAGATTTTCCATTTCTATTTTGTCAAGTCTAAGCTTAACCATTTTTATTTCATCTTTTACAGATTTTAATTCTGTTTGGAGATGTTGAATAGTTGGTTTATCGTCTTTGACTGAAAATCTATTCATAACCTCTTTCATATTAAAGGGTTCTATTTTATGATAATTTCCTTTCTGATTAATAATGATATTTTTTAATTCTTTTAAGTATTTTGTTTTAATATCTTCATCATCTATGTGATTGATAATATCAAATAATACTTCTTTAGAGTCATTAGTAAGGACTTTAATAGAATTTTGTCCGCACACACATATTGCACCAGTGCAATTACAGTTGTCTTCTTGAGAACTACTGCTACTGTCTGAGCTATATGCCATGTTTATCATTTCATTGTCACTGTCAGAATAGCTTTCATCTGATGACGACGATGATGTGCTGTTTTCATTTTGTTCAAGAATAGCAAATAGCTTTTCTTTAATGTTTTCATCAAGTTCTAAGGTATTAACCTTTTTCTTTTTCTTGTTGGTGACTGGGCATTCATTAGCTCTATGCCCTGTCTTACCACATGACCAACACTTATCACCATGTTCCTTTTTAGAACGCCTTTTAAATCTTCTTTTCTTGGGAGTTCCTTCTTTTTTTTCTTTACGCTTATGGCATCTTTTTATTTTTTCAGAAGATTTCTTATGTTGTTTTGCTCTTTTAGATGGAGCAGCAATAGTTTTGAAATCGAAGTCTTGACAGAAACTTCCTAATTCTATTTTGGATTGAAGTCTGTCTTTTTTAATAAGACTTTTAACAAGTAAGTGTTTCTGTCTTTACTATTTAATTCCACTTACGCTTATGTGTCATCCTATTTTACTTGTTATTTGGATATGCCTCATAATTCTTTGGATATGCCTATTCATATATGTACATCGGTCATGTGTGGTCACTATTAGGGGTTCTGCGACTAGAGTCGATCTTTTATTGCTCTATATGGTTGATTTTGAGGTGATTTTGGTTATGGATGGGCTATCATCGTACCATGCTATTCTTTATTGTCATGCTAAGATCGTGACATTGGCGATGCCGGGGTTGCCTAAGTTGGAGTGGAGAGGTTCTCTTGGTCATAATCCTAGTAGAGTGATTTCGTACTTGAAGGCTCAACGGATGGTTGAGAAGAGGTTCTTGGCGTATTTGGCTTTCGTAAGAGATGTTATGCTGATACTCCTACTATTGATTCAGCTCCAATAGTAAGGGAGTTTCCAAATGTGTTTCCTGCAGACCTGTCGGGCATGCCACCCAACAGGGATATTTATTTTGATATAAATTTGGTGTCAGGCACTCAGCCCATCACTATTCCACCATATCATATGGATCCAGTAGAGTTGAAGGAGTTGAAGGAACAATTATATGAGTTTCTTGATAAGGGTTTTATCAGGCCTAGTGTGTCACCTTGGGGTGCATCGATACTATTTGTGAAGAAGAAAGATGGTTCTATGAGGATATGCATTGACTACAGGCAGTTGAACAAGGTTACTATCAAGAGCAAGTACCCACTACTGCATATTGATGATTTGTTTGATCAGCTTCAGGGTGCTAGGGTATTCTAGAAGTTTGATTTGAGATTGGCGTACCATCACTTGAAGATCCAGGCTTCAGATATTCCAAAGACGGATTTCTGGAACGGCTATGGTCATTATGAGTTTCTGGTGATGCCTTTTGGGGCTGACCAATGCCCCTGCAAATTTTATGCACTTGATGAACAACGTATTTCAGACCTATCTTGATTCCTTCATCATAGTTTTCATTGATGATATATTGGTGTATTCTCGCAACCGGGAGGATTATAAGCAACATTTAAGGATCATGTTCTACACTTTGAGGGAGTAGAAGCTATATGCTAAATTGTCCAAGTGCGAGTTTTGGTTAGACTCGGTGGTATTCTTGGGCCCCGTGGTGTCAAGTGAGGGGATTAAGGTGGATCTGAAGAAGATTGAGGCAATTCAGAGTTGGCCCAGACCATCTACTGCTACTGAGATCGGAGCTTGCTTGGGTTGGTTGGGTTTCATCTATAGCAGCCACATTGACTAGATTGACATAGAAGGGTGCCCCATTCAAGTGGTCTGATGAGTGTGAGCAGAGTTTCCAGAAGCTTAAGACTACCTTGACTACAACTTCAGTTCTGGTTTTTCCTTCAGGATCAGGTTTTTATACAATGTATTGTGATGCTTCGCGAATTGGAATTGGATGTATGTTGATAAAGGAGGGTATAGTTATTGCTTGTGCTTTGCGTCAGTTGAAGCCCCATGAGAAGAACTACCCAATACACAATTTGGAGTTGGCAATCATTGTTCACACGCTCAGGATTTGGAGGTATTATTTTTATGGTGTGTCTTGTGAGGTGTTCACGGATCATAGGAGTCTCTAGAACTTATTCAAGGAAAAGGATATGAACTTGAGGCAATGGAGGTGGTTAGAGATACTAAATGACTATGATATCACCATTCTTTATCACCTAGGGAAGGCCAATATGGTGGCCGATACTTTGAGTAGGAATGCTGAGAGCATAGGGAGTCTTGCATATATTCCAGTTGGAGAGAGACCATTAGCATTTAATGTTCAGGCTTTGGCCAATCGGTTCGTGAGGTTGGGTATTTCGGAGCCTAGCAGGGTTCTTGCTTGTGTTGTATCACAGTCGTCCTTATTTGAGCGCATCAAGGCGCATCATTATGATGATCCCCACTTGCTTGTCCTAAGGGACACAGTGCAACACGGTGATGCCAAAGAGGTTACTATTGGTGATGATGGGGTATTGAGGCTACATGGTCGGATATCTATTCCAAATATGGATAGATTGCGGGAGTTGATTCTTGAGGAGGCCCATAGCTCACAATATTACATTTATCCGGGGCCGCGAAGATGTACCATGATTTAAGGCAGCATTATTGGTGGCGGAAGATGAAGAAGGATATTATTGAGTATGTTGCTCGGTGTTTGAACTGTCAGCAGGTGAAGTACGAGCATCAGAGACTCGGTCGTTTGCTTTAGAGGCTTGATATTTCAGAGTGGAAGTGGGAGAATATCACTATGGATTTTGTAGTTGGCCTTCCACGGACCTTAAGGATATTTGATGCAATATGAGTTATTGTGGACAGACTGACTAAGCCTGCACACTTCATTCCAGTCATGACTACCTACTCTTTAGAGCTGCTGGCTCGGATTTATATTCAGGAGATTGTTTGCCTTATGGTGTGCCCGTGTCTATTATCTTAGATCGAGGCAAGCAATTTACATCACACTTTTAGAGAGTAGTGCAGCGTGAGTTGGGCACGCAAGTCAAGTTGAGTACGATATTTCATCCCAGACAGATGGGCAGTCTGAGCACATTATTATGCTTTTGGAGGACATGTTACGACCCGGTATCATTGATTTTGGAGGATCATAGGATCAGTTTCTACCATTAGCAAAGTTTGCCTACAACAACAGCTATCAGTCGAGCATTCAGATAGATCCTTATGAGGCCTTATATGGGAGGCGATGGCATTCTCTAGTTGGTTGGTTTGGGCCTAGGGAGGCTAGGTTGTTGGGCACTGATTTGGTCCGTGATGATTTGGAGAAGGTGAAGTTGATTCAGGAGTGACTTCGTACAATGCATTCTAGGCAAAAGAGTTATGCTGGAAGGAAGGCTCGTGATGTGGCATATATGGTCGGTGAGAAAGGTTCTACTCAGAGTTTCGCCCATGATGGGTGTAACGACCCGATCAGCCATTTTGTGTATTGTAGCCCCGTCCCTCTATTTATTGATTCTTCTATGTTCATTTGTGTATATGTGACTTGCTGGGGTGGTTGGATTGATTTCGGGAAGATATTGGAGTGAATTGGGACACTTAGTCCCAAGGTTCAAGGCTTAAGTTGAAAGAGTTGACCCGAGTTTGACTTTTGTGTGGACGACTCCAGAATGGTGTTTTTATGGTTCCAATAGCTTCATATGGTGATTTTGGATTTAGGCTTATTTTCAAACGTTGATTTGGAGGTCCGTAGGTTGATTTGATATTTTTTGGTAAAAGTTGGAAAGTTGAAGGTTTGGGAGGTTAAGAGGCTTGACTGAGAGTTGACTTTGTAGATATCGGGTTCGAATTTTAGTTTCGGGAGTTGGAATAGGTTTGTTGTGTCATTAGGACTAATGTGCAAAATTTGAGAATATTCGGATTTGATTTGGTATGGTTCGACATGAGTTTTAAAAGTTGGAAGTTCATTAGTTTCATTAGGCTTGAATTGGGATTCGATTTGTGATTTTGGTGTTGTTTGATCTGATTTGAGGCTTCGAGTAAGTTCATATTGTTTTTTAAGACTTGTTGGTGTGTTTGGATGGGGTCCCGGGGGCCCCGGCTGTAATTCAGATTGAGTTCGGGTTATATTTGGACTTGAGGAATTGCTGAAAGAATTGCAGGTACACCTATTTTTGCACCTGCGGAGGGCGTGTCCGCAGATGAGGAGCCGCAGATGTGGAGCTGCATGTGCGTCTTCTGTTGCGCAAGTGCAAGAATGGCTTGGCCAAGGGAGTTTCGCAGATGCACGTAGATTTCTGCAGAAGCAGATGCGCTTCTGCGAGGAAAGGTCTACAGAAGCGGAATGTGGCTGATAGAGCTGGGATCGCAGATGCGGAAGGGATCTACAAATGCATAGGAGCGGGAGTTCGACTGCAGAAGCGGTAGGTCAAAGTTTAAGTGGAGTTCACAGGTGCGTGGTTTTGACCGCAAAAGCGGTCTCGCAGAAGTGGAGTTTTGGATCGCAGATGCGATTTTGTTGGCAGATTATATAACATCGAGGGTTTAGTGTTTTTCTCATTTTTGGGATTGTGGAGCTCGGTCTAGGGTGATATTTGGAGTACCTTTCATCATAATTGAAGGGGTAAGTAATCTTTATTCACTTTTGGTGTTAGATATTGATTACCCTTTAACTATTACACCTAATTTATGAGGATTGTTTTTAGCAAATATACTATTAGGAAGGCTGCCTAGTGGCTAATATATATATAAATCCCAAAATATAAGTCCAAATCTTATAAGATGTCCAAACCAATATAAAAGATGCAAAATACTACTAGCTAAAAGTATGAGTGAGAAAGCTAAAAGTAATGAGCTAGCTATTACAAAGTAACAGGATGTATGCTTCCATATCCAAGTAGTGCAAGTGAATCAAAAGGATAAGGGAAAAACCAAGTAGCACCTCTAATGCTATCACCAGGCGCCAGGGTAGGCATTCCATAGGATAAGATTCCAATGGACAAGGCTAATGTGGATTCCAAACAAGTACACCACTGTATTGAAGCTATCGAGAACTCCCAAGCAAATGTGTTGATCCAGCTTGAACTCTTCAATTTTGATCTCCATCTCCAAATAAGGTAAACTTCAGTAGCTGTACATACAACTTTATGTAATACCAACTGCTTGCTTATCAATGAGAGGTTGTATACTGCCTTCTTATCTCCAGGCTGAGTGTGAAAGCACACTAATACCACTGAAAAATGATAACACAATACACAATATGATAGAGAGAGTAGAAGCATCACTTGGTCTAGTGGCTTATCTAAATTCATGGCACTGTCCAGTGTAGGTATGCACTATCTAATCTCAATAATAGAAGGCAACCAATGTGTAGTAGTATCATCATATAAAGAGTTGTACCAAACCTTAGTAAGCAGTAGTGTAACACCTTGTATGCTTATGCTAGCTGCTATGTGATGCCTGCTTGCCTTACCAGTTTTGAGTGCTGCCAAACCACCCCTATGTTGAGCATGATAATATTCTAATACCACTGGGAAGCCATCTAATAACACCCAGAAAAACACAACACAAAAGAATGAGGCAAGATCAGGCAATGCATTATCAGTTATGATCATCAATCAGGTTCTTTTGTCTTGGCAACCCTAACCCTAAGGTTAGGTACTTGTGATTTGTCCATGTTGATCAAAGTTTTTCCTTCAACTGGCAATTCATGAAACTACTGAAATGTGAGTGTACCTGCAAAAGAAAACACTAAGTTAGCCAAAAAATCAGCAACAATGTTATTTTCCCTTAGTACATGCTGAAAGAGCATATTGTAGTTGCTTTTTATCTCCTTAATCTTCCTCCAACCCTATACACCATGGAGTTTCCCATTCCCCATCAATTATTTTTCTTATTACCAATGAATCAGTCTCCATAATCAGTGGATGTAGTTGCCTTTCAGCACAGTATGGCAACCCCTCCAGGAGTGCCTTTGCCTCTGCCACTATATTAGTTGTCTCCCCTATCTCCCTTGCCTTAGAAAACACCAAATCACCAACATGATCTCGTACATAAAAGCCATATGAGCTTGGTCCAGGATTGCCTCTAGATGCACCACCAGTGTTGTATTTGAACCACCCTGCAAATGGAAGCTGCCATGTCACTCTCTTGGTCACAACATATGGCTTGTAACCCTTAAAGAAGCTGATCATTTCTGGCCATAGAAGAGGAATGCTTGACAACCATGGATACCTCACTCTTGCTAGATAATATAGAGTCTTGTTTACCTCATGGATCACCCTATTGCAAGACACTGCACCTCCATTTTTCATTGTATTTCTTCTCTTCCAAAGTTCCCATGTAATCACTGTTGGAGCTGCCTGAAATAATGGCTTGAGTTTAGGACAACATTGTGCATTCCACCATGCTATTATTATTTGATGAACCTGCACCAAATTTACTACCAATCATGCTACCTGAAGGAAGGTCTTCCACACCCTAGTTGTTGTTTCACTAGTTAAGAACAAATGCTGAAATGAGTCTTCTTGTGGTTGTGAGCAGTACCAGCACTTAGACAGCACCATGTATCCACTTCTCCTCCACAAGTCATCAGTAGCAATCTCCCCTTTCCACAATCTCTATAGGAATATGGAGATTTTAAAGGGTAAGCCTTTAGTCCATAACTTGTTATATTCAGGATTAGTAGGTGCCCTATGCCTTAGAATTTTCCAAGAACTACTAACAGAAAACTTTTCTGAAGGAGTAGGCATCCATCTAGGAATATCCCAGTAGTCATCACTATTATCAAATTGCACTTCCTGTCTAATATGGTCAGCAATGTCCATAAGAAAAGACTGCTCCAAAAGTTGATCATTCCAAGCCCTCATCATCCCTTAGTCAGCCACTTCTTGCAATTCTTCATTGATTGGAAACTCAGGAGGTACCACATTATACAAGACTCCTAATCCAGTCCAGTTCTCATGCCACACATTAGTTGACCCCCTATTTATTTCCCATAAAATTTCATGTTCTACTTCTTCCCTTGCTTCCAACATCTTCCTCCATACATGTGATCCTTCCCTAAATTGAACCACTGCAGGTAATTCTTTCGTGCAATATTTATTCCACATAAAGTTTGACCATAGTGACTTGGAAGTTCTAAACTTCCACCACAACTTAGCAAACAATGCTTTAGAGACATCAACCAGTGATCTAAATCCCACTCCCCCTTCCTCCTGAGGTAGGCATACATTTTGCCATTTTGTCCAGTGTCTACTTCTGCCTTTTTCCTTGTTACTCTAGAAAAACCCTAGCAAAGATTTTATGTAGATGTTCAAGCACATTATCAGGTGGATCAAGTACAAATAGGATGTGTGTAGGCATGCTTTATAGGACGCTAGAGAACAAAGTAGCTTTCCCCCCATAGGACAATAGCTTCCCCTTCCAAGAATGTAGCTTTGCCTTCACCTTCTTTATCAGATCATTGTAGTAATCCTTCCTTCTTCTTGTATAAAATATTGGGCAACCAAGATAAGTGAATGGAAACTCACCCCTTGACAATCCAGTGATAGCCCCCACAGAATTACACAATGTTCCAACCATATTAGAATGCATAATAAAAGAACTTTTTGCCTTGTTAATCATTTGGCCAGAAGTGTGCTCATACTTGGACAGGACTTCTATAATCTTCTCTAAAGAGTATGGATCAGCAGAAGAAAAGATTATAGTGTCACCAGCATATGCTAAGTGGTTAAGAGGATCAGTCCACTTAGACATGCTAAATCCCTTAAAATTCTTATCATCAAACAATTTATTCAATGATCTACTGATAGAATGAATAAGGTTGGTGACAATGGATCTCCTTGCTTGACTCCCCTTGTGGAATGTAAAAAGCCTAATGCTTGCCTATTTATCAAAATTGAATACCAGTTATTAGCTATTAGATTCCATACCATGTTGAATCAACATTCAGCAAAGCCCATCCTCCTTAACACATGCATCAAATACTTCCAAGATACCCTATCATATGCCTTTGCTATGTCCAGCTTGATCACCACATTAGCAGATTTACCTCTCAGTCTTATATCAGTGAAAATCTCATGTGTTAGCAAGATGTTTTCAAAGATACTTCTTCCCTTGACAAAGCCTGATTGATTAGGGGAGATCAAAGATGGCAGAATCTTCTCCAATCTGTCATGCACCACCCTAGAGAACACCTTGTTGACAAAATTACTCAAGCTTATTGGCCTAAGATCAGAGAAGGTCTGTACCCTAGGCTTTTTAGGAAGCAGTACAAGATTTGTGTGTATAATAGATTTTGGCAAGGATCCTCCCT
Source organism: Nicotiana tabacum (assembly GCF_000715075.1). Taxonomy (NCBI): domain Eukaryota; kingdom Viridiplantae; phylum Streptophyta; class Magnoliopsida; order Solanales; family Solanaceae; genus Nicotiana; species Nicotiana tabacum. Next base: position 30,238,165 of record NC_134098.1, read on the forward strand.
CATAGCAAACCTGCATCACGTTGTAGATGTCATCCCCTATAATGTCCCAGGATTCCTGAAAGAACATGCATATGAAGCCATCATGACTACTAGCACTGTCACCACTTAAAGCAAACACTACCCCTTTAACCTCTTCTCTAGTTGGCATTATGCAAAGCTCAACATTCTGCTCATTAGATACCATAGTAGGGACATTGTTGAGAAGTTCAAAGGATGTAGGATCTTCCTTTTTTGTGAATTGCTTCTGAAAGAAATGTACTGCGGCCTCAGCCACGAGATCTTGTGTTTCAATCCAAGCACCATCACTGTTCTGAATTCTCTTCAGTTGCAGCTTCTGCCTTTTACCATTGACATGATTATGAAAGAACTTGATATTCCTATCTCCCTCAACAAACCATGTCATGCCTGCTTTTTGCTTCCAATATTGCTCTTCAATACTCAAATATTTCTTCAGTTCTGCTTGAGCTTTTTGAAGAAGAATTCTATTTTCAATGGTTGGTTCTTCCTCAAACAACATTTCTTTCACTCTAAATATATCTTCTCTGATTGCAAGCTGCTTGAAAATGTCACCATATGTCACCTTGCTCCATGTGGATAAAGTAATCTTCACCCTCTTCAATTTCTGTTTAAACATAAGGAAAGGATCCACTATGAAATCTGCCACCCACTTTTGCCTCACCACCTACTTAAATGTTTCATGCTTTATCTAGAAATTCAAGAACTTGAATGGATTGACAAATTGAGATGCTTGTTCACCACAACTCAGAAAGAGAAAAGCATGATGAGATCCTGTTCCAATTAAATGTTCCACTTCAATAGTAGGAAACACACTTTGAAATGGAATATTCACTAAGATCCTGTCCAACCTTTTGAAGATGCATTCAGCATTTGGCCTCCCATTCTACCAAGTGAAAGGACTGCCCTTATACCCTAGATCAAACAGTCCACTTGAGTTGACACAAAAAGAAAACTCATCATACTCAGGAAGGTATACTGGTAGTCTACCAATCTTCTCATCTTCATACATAACTACATTAAAATCACCACCTACCAGCCATGGCATCTCTATATCACTTGCCAAGTAGTATGTGTTATCCCATAATTCCACTCTCTAAGGCAGAACACTTGGCATAAATAAATGTACACATGATGTACTGGCCAATGTCCTGATAATACATTTTTATTGTGATTTGTTGTTTAGTTTCCATTACTAATTCCCACACTATTGGAGCATCTATAAACAACCAAATCTTCCCATTGATATTTGATAAAGCAGATTCTATGTTGAGCCTTCTCCTATACCTCTAAATATGCCTTGAATTGTGAAAGGGTTCCATAAGAGAAATGGCAAAGAAACCATGTTCCCTTTGCATGTTGACCACCCTCTGAAAGGCCTGTTATGTATTTACAGACCTTATGTTCCATATCAATGCCTTGATCATCATCTAGTTTGTGAGGCTGCCCTCTTGGGGAAAATTCTTATAGGTTGTAGAGCTTCTTTATTCTATTGCTTCTTGCCTTTTCTCCCTTGATCTCTAGGTGATAAGTTAGCTTCCTTGGCAATTGCCTTAAAGTTGCCTGTAGTGGATTCATCATCTCCTTCTTCCTCCAATTACATATGATCCAACATGACATTCTACATGTCCAGTGGCGAGACATTATGTATGACAATGTCATGTAATACATGGATTGGATTCTTCAATGGTACATTAAGTTGGATTTGTAAAGGCTGCCCAGTTCCTGAAGCACAAGCCATAGAAAGTGACTCCATGTCTCCTGTTGCCTTATGGAATCAACTCTTGTCCCATCTGACCCTTAGTTGTTGCCTCTAATATTTGTTTATTCTGATCCTTTTCGCTAATAGACTCCTGAATGGCCTTGAATTGAAGTTCATACACAGACCCTAGACTAGGGTTCACTGTAGCTCCATGTGCAGAAAACACTGTTCCATTTATGTGCCTTAGCTGCAGCTGTTTGATCCCCTAACCCCACTGTATCATCTAAGACCTTTGTAGGAGTGTTGTCAATAGGTCCAACCCCTTCTCCACCCATCACATGATCATCACCTTCTGAAGAAACAAGCCCAGGTAACCTAGGGTTTACTATTCCATTGCCTAGCGCATTCCTTGCAGCTTCCCTACCAGCATTCTCTTCAATTATAGGTTCCTTAGGTGAGCCATTACCCTCCCCAAAAGTCCCTATAGCATGCTGCATCATTGGTGCTTGTAGATCCTCAACCCTAATTTCCTGCGCATTAGGGTTTACTGTAGACTGTTCTTCAATACCACCTTGTTCCTTTGCTCTTTGGCTGCCAGCTAGGGCTATGTTGTTGGCATTCCCATTATCATCATTGTTAGTCTCCTGCTCCTCTACATCTTCCCCCCATGATCTTCTTCTATCACTTGTAACTTCAGTATCTCCAATTCTCCTCGAATTATCATCAATGGTTTGCTATGGAATTTCTTGGCATGAATAGATTATAGTTACATTAATGTCTTCACGAGTTGCCCCAAACCTTCTAGCAACCCAGTCAACTGTCCTTTCCCTTCTTATATCATCTCCTTTCCCAACATCATTAGGATTGAGAGTTGATATAGCTGTTGCCTTTGGAATCCCTTCTCCAGCAGGATTAGAAATTCCTTATTTAGCCGCTACACTAATCCCAGTGTTCTTAGGATTAGAGTTGAAATCTTTAGCCTGCTTCAACTGCTCTTTCTCCTGTGCATTCTTGGATTCATTGGGCAATTTATTCTTCTCTTTTTCCGTACTTATCATCTCCTTTTCCATTATTAATCCTCAAAGTTGGCTGCTCAATTTCTTCAACCTCGAATGCATCAAATTTATTTTTTGTAGCTACTGCCTCAACTTCGTTCTTTCCTTTCACATTGTGAGCTTCCTTATCCTTTGCATTGTCAATAATATAACCTCTATTGTCTCTTTGATATTTGTTCTTTCTTGCTTGCATCCACTCTTGTTTAGCACGATTTGCAATAGGTTTACCCAGAACTTTACCACTTATAAGCACTTTAGTTGAGGCAGCCGCAGTACCAACTATCTCCTTCCTATTATTTTGATCCTCAATCTGCTCATCATATTTCTTGTGCAATTCATGGTGAATCAGCCAACATTCAACTTCATTATGCCCTTATTTTTTATAGGTCTTACAATACTTAGGCAAATAATCGTATTTAATTTTAATCCACTTAGACTCCTACGAGCCAATTTCATCTTCCTATTCTACAATCTTAATTCTTTGAGTGAATTTTGCAAGTAAATTCACCTCCACTTTAACCTTAGCACAACTAGGTCTTGTGCCATTTTGAGTCGCCAAATCTACATGAAGTGGATTACCTACTGCCTTTGCCAAAGAAAACACAAACTCCTTACCAAAAAAATTTGGAGGCAGCTTAGGAAAGCTTATCCACGCTATTGCAACAGGTGTTTCTTCATCAGGAGTCCACCAAGGATTCCACTTCGTGCATCGCATCTGCCACATCTCACTTTCAACCTTCAAATAGAAAGTAGGTTTTGACAGCAAGTGTACATAATCTTATAGCAATGAAAGTCTGATCAACACATGATCATCCTCAATGAGTCCTACTGAGCATGCTCCTTTCAATTCACACTGGATTAGAATTGCCTTATGTAGATCATTAATCACTGGTTGCCATAGGAAAATTTTCCAAGAACTACCAATGTTAACTTTTGTTGAACGACAGATTGCCTCACTTATGCCTTCTTCCATCTAATCACAGGTTCACCATGGAGATATTTAATAGTTTTGATGGGAACAATGAGTAGGTTTTGCATGGGCGTATTTAATGAACTAGGTGTTAATAATTGTGCATAGTTTATTGGTGGATTAGGGTTTGTGTAGGTTTTTTGAGGCTGAGGGGATGGTAGGGATGACTGACCATCCTCAAAAGAAGTCTGGCCAGTAGCCGGAGATGCCATGGGAGAGTTGCTCGAGCTTCGACAGTGTGTCATCGCAAATCGCCTGTCGCCAGAGCTCTCAAGAGGCGCGGATGGGTTCAAGGTGGGATTTGGGTTTTTTTTACTAAGTCATTGGAGAGTGATATTTGATGATTTGAGGCTCGATTTGTGGTTGGAATTAGGTGAATTTTGTAAGGTTGGACTTGTATTAGAATGAGTGTTTGGAATTTATCAATTTTGTCGGGTTCCGAGGTGCGAGCCTGTGATTGACTTTTTGGGTTGACTTTTTGATTTTGGCTACAGATCTTAGCTTTATCATTTGGAATCAATTCCTATGACTTTTATTGATTATATAAAGTTTGTTTGGCTATATTCGGGTCGTCCGGAGGTTGATTCACGCGGGAAGGGCTTGTTAGAGGAGTGACTTGGCTTGGTTGAGGTAAGCGTCTTGCCTAAACTTGGTTGAGGCACTAGTTGCCTGAGTTATTTGTGATAGCTACGTTCTAAAGGTACACATATGTGTGGGGATTGAGCCCATGTGGGAGCGTCAGGGTATTTATCCATGCTTGGGGTATGCTTAGGCTATGGCATGCCTTGAATTAATTGTTAAGCTTTAAGCTGTGATGTTTCTTATAGTTTATCTTGTTGGGAGCTATTTGATCCATGTTTTGAGATTACATAGAGGCTAATCTCCCGATTGAACTTGATATTTTCTATTTTCGTGATGAAATTTCCGACTTGAGCTATTACAACACACTTTGCACAAGCATACACTTTAGAATGTCACTTATACCAGTCTAGGAGCATGGAATCCGATATTCATTGATCATATACATGTGTTCTTGTATATTTGCTTATGTGAGATATGATTTAGACTGGATGCATGTGATCACGCCGGGTGGATTGTGTTGTTATGCATGTGGCCACGCTGGACGGATTGTGTTGTTATGCCCGTGACCACATTGGGCGGATTGTTTTGTTATGCCAGTGACCATGCCAGACAGATTGTATTGTTATGCCTGTGACCACGCCGAGCGAATTGTGTTGTTATGCCTGCGGCCACACCAGGCGGATTGTGATATAGCCTATGCCTACGCCAGGCGGATTGTGATATTGAGCCTATGACCACGCCGGGCTAATAACACATTAAATTTGTCTGTGCTGTGTGCGGATATGGATCCATCCCTCTAGGGTCACCCTATTATGTTTCTTTCTTGATAGTGTACATGCGGATTGAGGAAAGTTGATCAGTGGTTTGGTACTGTATTGGAAATTTTGAGGAAAATCTAGCCAATGTTATTTGGTTATTGCATTTCATCTTAACTTGCAATTTCCATGATTATTTACCTGATTAACTTGCATATCATCTTTATATGTCGGATTATCGACTAGGCAGAGTACTTGAGTAATTGTGGGCACCAAGGGTGTTTTATCTGTGATTTCGTGATTTGATCATATAACTGTTTGTACTTGTTAAATTTATGAATTGTACATGTCATAGAATGTATCATTAGCAGAGGTTAGTTATGACACTTGCTTAGTACATATGGTCGGTTGTAATCATGTTACACTCTTGTGCAGATCCAAGTGTCGGACCCAGTCATCAGTAGCGGAGTTGCTTGTTGAGATGATCATCAAGAGACGAGGTAGAACTGCATTCTTGCTCGCAGTCTTGGCATCTCTTTTCTTATGTACTGTTGTCTTTATTTCAGACAGTATTGTATTTGGCCATCTCAGACTTATGTTTCCGTATTAGAGTTCATGACTCTATATCTACTAGTCATGGGGATTTATCATGTATTGGTACTATTATGCTATATTAAGGATTTAGACTTATGTTATTTCTGTCATTTCTGCTATTATGTTTCATTATTGTTATGTTCGGCTTGCCTAGCATATGTGTTAGGCGCCATCGCGACTGATTAGGATTTTGGGATCATGATAAGTCTGTATCAGAGCCCTAGGTTCATAGGTATTACGGGTCATGAACAAGTTTAGTAGAGTCTTCCGGATCGGTACGGAGACATCTGTACTTATCTTCTAGAGGCTACCGAACTGTTAGGAAAAACTTCACTTTCTTACATTCTTGTCATGCAGATTTGTTATTTCCAAAGTTTAAACCTTGACTCTTCTATTCTCTCACAGATGGTGAGGACACGTGTAGCAGGATCAAGTGGATGGGCACCAGTAATTAGGAACGCGAGAGGCCGAGGCCGCGGTGGGGCCGAGGTGGGGCTCGCACTACATCTAGAGCAGCACTTGTCGAGCCACCAGTTGCTCCAGCTGAGGAGAAGATTTCAGCTACTGCTGAGCCGTTGGGACCAGCTCAAACACCAGTAGTGCCCATTGTTATTCCTGGCCTTCAGGAAGCCTTGGCAAAGATTTTGACTATGTACATGAGCCTGGCTTAAGCGCTTTCGATTCCAGTTGCACCAGCTACCTCATAAGCTGGAAGAGGTGGCTAGACAACCTGCCGTCCGTATTCTTGAGCAGCTAGCTTAGGATCATCAGACACCGGGGGTGTTACCAGTTCAAACGGTTGTTGCTGCTCGAGCCAAGGTTGGTCCACCTATGAGTGATGAGGAGCAAAAGAGGTTGGAGCGGTTTGAGAGGCTTAAGCCGCCAGAGTTTAGTGGAGGGGAGTCAGAGGATGCTCAGGATTTTCTGGATCGGTGTTGGCAGATTCTTCACACAACGAGTATTTTGGACACCAGCGGGGTTGCATTTGCTACTTTTCAGCTAACAATAGCAGCCTACAGATAGTAGCAAGCTTATGAGTTAAGCAGGTCAACTGATGCAGCGCCACTTACATGGCAAGAGTTCTCAGTTCTCTTCTTAGAGAAGCTTGTTCCACAGACTCGCATAGAGGAGTTGCATAAGAAGTTTGAGCATCTACACCAGGAGGGTATGATTGTGACCCAGTATGAGATGAGATTTGCAGATTTGGCACGACATGCTATGTTAATGTTGGCTCCCACTGAGAGGGATAATATCATGAGGTTCATTGATGGCCTCAACTATGGTTTGCATTATAGTATGGCTCGGGAGGTTGCAACAGATGCTAGGTTCATTTCTAGACGCTTGGAGCAGGTTCGCATGCTTGAGCATGGGGAGCGGGAGGCCAAGAGGCCCCGCGATTTAGGTGGGTTTAATAGTGCCTCATCGGGAGGCCAGTCCCATTACAGCAGAGGTCGTCCTTCTAGACTCGTTGATGACATTTAAATCCACTACTAGAAAGTAAATGAACACGGTCACATGTAATATAATATACCCAACTATGAGTTGGGGTCGTATCCCACAGAGAACAATATGTAGGTGATTAGGCAATGTAAGAGAATTATCGCTTATTATGCTAAGCCATCCACTTTAAAGGGTTTTGAGAAAATATTTGTGTCTAAATCCGAAAATGTAAACTAACCTAGAATGCAAATAAAATGATCAATGGATACACGGGGAATTACACTCAAGTAGCGATCCAATGTATTTTAGGATTTTACAAATATGAGCGAGTTTATATTATTTAGCCTCGAATATTGATTCGTTATTAGCTTCTTCTGAAGACTAACAAGACTTCCTAATTTAATTATCCCTAAAACAATTAAGAGATTAAGTGCACCCGATTATGGCTACAAGTAGTTCAATCGTATCCCTAGATTGAATCTATAAAATACGGGTTAACGCCTCAAGTTCTTGTTAACTAATCTTTTCGAACCTCAAATTACCTTTTACAAGATTAATTCAAAGTTAATGGGTGAGTCTCATGGTTAGCTAATCCCTTTGGAAACATTAAAGAACAAGAATAATTAAAGAAACAATTACTCACATCAATATTAATAAAAATTATTCAATACATAAGCACAAAAAGATATTTAATCCACACTTTAAATATGAATATTCCCATAAACAAGATTCAAGTGTTGGAAAAAAATACTACACACTTAGATAATCAATACAAAGCAAGGAAATGAAGAAACGAGTATAAATGGGTAAGAAATTCTCAACCAAAAGCCTCAAATCTTCAAGTCCCAAGTGTGTGTGTCAAACCCTAGCTCCCAAGCTTGTTTATCTTAGTCAAGAGACCAAAAATTAGCCAAAGATATCTTCCCAATGAGCTGATTCGTGTACCAAATGGTTTGGGGGTAAAAAATGTGAAATTACAGAACTACCTAGTTTTTCCGCCAATTTCTTCTTCACATTCGCGAAGGTTTGTTTCCTACAGCTTTGTGTTCGCGTTTAGCCTTCGCGTTCAAAGGTTTTGATTTTTGAACCTTCGCTTTTGCGTTTTTCCTTTCGCGTTCGTGAAGGGAAATTCATTGGGCGGAATTATTGTGTTCATTTTAGCTCCTTTTTGGCTTGTTTTCACTTTGTTTCTTTTCAATCATTTCTAAATCACATAAAAACATGAAAAATAGAAGTAAATGACATTAAACACAATATTTTATCAATCAAACCTCGCAAAAATCTTAGATTAAAGACGAGATAAGTTGGTAAAATACCAACTTATCAAACCCTCAAACTTAATCATTGCTTGTCCTCAAGCGTTCAAAGCACAAAATCTCCTTCCATGTAATCAACTCAATAGTGCTTCAATATCATACCAAGTCAAAAAGTCCACTTTAAGCACAAACACATGACTTTAATTCATACCAACAATTAATCCAAGACATATGAATTACCAACAACTTCTTAAAAATATCATTTCATTTCAAGTGCTCAAACACCAAGTTAATCAAAGTAGCAATCAAGTCATGATACTAAAGCTTCAAAATTTGCCTCTTCGTCACAAAACAACTTTTCTTTTGTTCATTCTTTTCAATTGAAAAATGGAACAAATTAACAACTCAAATCTCTATGTTCCCTCACAAGCAAGAGAGAATCTCACACTCATAAATTGCAATTCAAAACATAAATGGGATATTAAATGGAAAGAATTAACTCTCTCTCACAAAAATGTTCAAATGCACACAAGTAGTACCATGGACTTGCCCTTCATGTTTTTCTCCACTAATATAGACACACTCGGTTCAAAATCAATTAGGACTTAAAGGGTTGTATTGTAGGCCTTTGGTTAAGGTAGGGCAAAATTTTGGTTAGAGTGACTCTAAACCTTCCTAAGCACTACAAATTTTCAACAATCAAAATACACTTCCTTCAAAAACTTTTCCACCCTTTCTTCATTATTCATTTCATCACATTGTCTTCCATTTATTCCCAATTCCTTATTTTTCCTTCCTTTTATATATATATATATATATATATATATATTATTTTTGTCTTTTTAAGCTTTCACCTTACAAGCAACTTCCACATCACAACTTTTTCAACCGTCACTCCCAAACTTAGGATTTTAGCCTATGTTCAAACTTTCAAAGCACTTAGGGAGGTGGGATGCCAAAAGATAGATCAATAAAGAACAAATGGTTAAAACATGTAATATGGTTGCCAAAGAAAAGGTTAAAGGCTCAAAAGAGGTTGACTAGGAAAAATATGTAAGGGTAGAAAATTTAAGGCAAAAGAACGGTCCAAGAAAGGCCTTACATCATTTTTCAAACCAAGTTAGTCTAGGATTTCGCCTTGAAGCACATTCCAGGCAAGTTCTAGACTACATATCATGCAAAAGAACTCACAACAAACCTCACCACACATGGCACATGCGAATTCGAGTGAATATGTATCCAAAATACAATTGAAACAAATGAACTCAAAAAATCACTCATAGCCTAAAGAGACTACTTAATGAACTTAAGAGCCAAATATTGAATTTAAAAGTCATAACAAGAATCATTACTTCAATCTCTTTTCTTCTTCAAAAATCAAGAATTCATATGCCAAGGTTTAAATCATGATGGTATCAAACAACCCACAAATTGGTCATGGGGCAAACATTCACAACTCAAACCACTTATGCTCCTAAATTAACTAAAACTACATCTAAACTACAAGAGTAATTCCGTTAAGAAAGTCATCACGCCATCAATCATAGGAAAAAGTCACCCGGTTCAACAAAAAACTATTTCTCGGGAAAGAACCATAACATAAAGAAAACCCGAGGAGATTTATTGCAAAATATATTACTACTAACGAAATAAAAGTAATATAAACTAAAAAGAATACTAAATAAAATAAAATAACAAAAGCAACTAATCCACAACTACGTATAAGCCCGACAAGGGCACATGATCATCCATAATAATAACACAAGACCGACAAGGGCATAAGTCAAGCATAAATATATAAATAATGTGTGCCACACCCCAAATAAAATCATTGCAGTGTCCTCACTGCACAATATCAAAACAAAAGCATAATAATTAGAGGGGCTCCCTGAATCGGCCTCAGTCGAAGCCAGAGATGGAAGAAAATTTGAGCTCCTCTTCCTCCTCATCATCAGAGTCATTTCGAACTACCGAACTACCTCAGCTTATCCATCATCTTGTTCAGGAGTTTGCTCTTTTTCTTTTCGTGCTACCTGAACTTTCTCTATCGTTTTTCAATCTTCCATTGCCGGCGGCTCATATTTTCCAGCCTCTTGTTCATGGCCACCATCTTGCCTGTTATTGCTTTTTGCTCTTTGACCACGTCATCCATGGATGGTGGGGCAGCAGTGCCAGTAGATGTGCGAGCCCCAAATAGGCCAGTAGGAAGGCCAGCTATAAGCTGCTTAATGTGTGCATCTACTCTATGCATCTGACCGGCAAGGTGACGCATGGTATGAAGGCCGGACTAGAGTGGTCTCATGGGGTCATATGACCCTAGTGCAGATGCAGAGGATCCGGAGGGATCAATGGTGGCCTCAGAGAACTGCCCAAATAAATAGAATGCAACATCAATACTCCTCTTTTTCTGCTTGTTAATGGGTCCCTTTTTCAGCAATGGGTGGATCATCGGCTCTCCCGGACCTCTCTCATCATCATTTGGGCATTTTAACACCCCATCATCATAGCATAGCCGAGTAATCAATGATGGGAAGAATAGGCTCTTAGACCTCCCATGGGTTGCTTCCTCGATTTCTCTAACAATGTGTTTCCCCATGTTCACGAGTAGTCCATCCATGATAGCAACAATTATCAGTGCCATATCTGGTGTCACATCAGTGTCATTTTTAGAAGGCAAGATCCTCGCACAAATAATGGAGATCTAAGTTTTTTCCTCAGCAGTGAAGTCATGAGAATCAACACCTTTGTGCAATGTCAACCACTTCGGGGTCACCCCATCAAGCAATTTGTCCACCAAATATTGGTTTTCTCCTGCTTTTGATCTGTCTCTGTAAACCTCATTATCAACATCGAGAAGGCCATAAATTTCGTTGATTATCTTAGGGTTGAAGTTGATTGCACACCCCGCAGAGTAGTAACTAAGGCTTATTGGAAGTCGGTCCTCAAGGCATTTGCATAAACTTCCAACACCACAATATACTTGGAATCATTTGGTTGAGGGGCAAAACAAATCCACCTACTTTCTACCAATCTTTTGTAGAAGCCCGACATTTTAGCTTCAACCTTCTCCGTGTTTATGCCTCTTTCCTTGACGATAGTTTTTGACAAGAGTTCGTCATATTGCCGTTCACATTCAGCAGATAAAAACTTGTCATGATCAAAGGGTTCCTCTTGTTCAGCTTGGGGGACATGTTCTTGCTCAATTTCATTGTGTACCGGATCCATTTTATGCCCAAAATACCTAAAATAATATATCAACAATGTTAAAAGCTCATATAGACACTTAAAATAATGTATTAGAAAGTATTTAAGCCAAAGAAATGGGCAAAAAGGATCCCGGGAAGAGCTGTGAAAAGCTACTGGTTTTTTGCCATTTTTGGGACTGCTAGGGATTTCTCTTCGCATCCGCGGCCTGCTCATCACGTTCACGAAGAGCAAAAAAAATTTCTCATAGGTTTGCTCTTCGTGTTCGCGTATGGGCATCGCCCAATAATATTTTTTCTTTCAGGCATTTTTCAAACACAAAGAAGGCAACAACTTTTCTTAGCCATTTCAAAGCCTTAGCAATTCAATCTTGCCCAGAATGTTCATTGAAAACACGCTCAATCACTCAACCAATCTCACCCAGCAAGCAAGCACAAATTTCACACACAATAATTACATCACAAACTTAAAAAATTCTAGCCCTAAGCTTGAAGAGCCATGGCTTTTTCTTCCACCCTTTTAGCACAAAAAAGAGCAATAAATGAGTTTAAGGATGAAGAGAGCTATGAATCACATACCTTTTAGAATGAGAGGGAAGATTGCACTTGAATTGAAGATTATGGGGAATTTGATTTTGGGGGTTAAGGAGTAGGAAGAAGAGGTTCTTTAGCAAAGAGGGGGATTAAACATCAGTTTCCAGTGTTTTAAACGCCTTATACTTACCTCATAGGTTGCGATCGCGAGGGCACAATCGCCTTCGCGAAGAGTAGTAGTTTACTTAATAGTCGCGAACGCAAGATGTTTATCGTGAATGCCAGGCATTAGAAACTATTTTCTCTTTGCGAACGCAATGTGTTATCGCGAATGCGAAGCACTGCTTCTACAATTTTCAGTAGCTACTGGTTTTTGGTTGTTCGGGCACTCAGACCTGCTCAAATCAATTCCAAAAATTCTAAAACTTGGCAGATTGGTCAAAAACAATATACTAAGCTATTCTAAAAATGAAAAATTCAAAAACGACTAAGAATTTTGAAAATGATGGGTTGCCTCTCACCAAGCGCCGCATTTAACGTCGTGGCATGACGTGAGTCAAATTTTCCACTTTTCTCTCTACTCGTAGGATATGAACTAGGCACCTAACTAGGAATCAAGATTATTACCACGAGCGACGAGGGGTGGTAAGTAGATGATCATGCCAAACATTAATTTTTTCGTTTTGCATTTATTGGCTTTCTTTTGAGTAATGTCATTTGGCGTTCTTGAACTTTCAAATTGCAAAATGTATGGTTTTCAAATTCCATATGGATTCACATGGCTCAATTCCCATATTACCATGAAATTCCAAAGTTGAAAATTGCTTGGAATGTGACATCAAGCCTTCAAATTACAATTATTTCTGTATTTTGACATCCTCTTTATCCCCCGAACTATAGTCAATTTCAACCATCTTATCAACTATACCGGTTGAATCTAATTTCATATTTTTTTTGGCATCACCAACAATCATGGAGTCAGTTGGAGGATGTTCAATTCTTGATTTCTCATAATAAAGCTCACTTTCTTCCTCGAAGTTGGACTTTTCTTGAACTCTGTACACACTCTCAAGTTGGTGGACATAATAAGCCTCAACCAATATTTTTATTTGATCTTTCAAGGTGCGGATATTCTTATCATTTTGAGTTAGTACTTGTTTCAAGTCCTCGAGTGCCAAGTTGTGCTTCTCCTCATTTTCAAGAATGACCTCTAACATGAGCACCATCCTCTCATTTTGAGCATTTCAGAGTTCTTCTTGCTTTTGATCAAGTGCCAAAGAAGGATTTTTGGCTTCAACCTCTAAGGAAGGTTCTTGGCTATCATCCACTTCGAGGATTTTTGGACCTCTAAAGCTTCAAGCATTTCTCCAATTTGTGAGTTCAACTTTACAAGTGCCAACTCATTTTGGAGACTATTTTCCAAAAGCTCCTCCAAGTCGTTTTGCTCTTTGTTTCCTCCTTCAAGTATGCATTCCATCATGAGCTTGAACTCTCCATTTTGACCATGCTCAATTTCTTCCACTTCCATATCCCTATAATTATCATCACAAAAAGTAGAATCATCATAGCGGGGGTTCGTGGAAGGAAAGGATAAATAAGCATAATTAGCCCAATGGCCATTTTGACCACCAAACTTATAATATATACTCCACTCATGGGTTTGAGATTTCATGCACAATCCACCCCTGGGAGAATTTAAATAATTTTGCCACGAGTGTGGTCCTCCGTAAAAAGGACAAGGGTCATCAAAGTATGAATAACTACCATCTGGCCAATTTTCATTACATGATGCCATTTTTCAAAAACTAAGAAAATATACAAGAAACAAAGAAGAAAAATAAACAAAAAAAAGAAAAATAATTACACAAATATTCACAAGTTTGGACCAAAGAACGTACGCTTATTTCTCAAACAACCTAAATACAGCAAATTGTTCCCTGGAAACGGCGTCAATTTTTATGACGTCCAAATTCGCTACCAAAAAGTAAATGAGCACGGTCGCATGCAATATAATATACCCAACTATGAGTCGGGGTCGAATTCCACAGAGAACAATATGTAGGCAATTAGGCAATGTAAGAGAATTATGGCTTATTATGCTAAGCCAAACACTTAGAAGGGTTTTGAAAATATATTTGTGTCTAAATACAAAAATATAAACTAACCTAGAAAGCAAATAAAATGATCAATGTCTACAAGCATAGATACACGAGGAATTACACTCAAGTAACGATCCAATACATTTTACGATTTTATAATATGAGCGAGTTTATGTTAGTTAGCCTCGGATATTGATTCTTTATTAGCTTCTTCCGAAGACTAAAAAGACTTCCTAAGTGAATTATCCCTAAAACAATTAAGAGATTAAGTGCACCCGATTATGGTTACTAGTAGTTCAATCCTATCCCTAGGTAGAATCTATAAAATGAGGGTTAAAGCCTCAAGTTCTTGTTATTTAATCTTTTCCAACCCCACATTACCTTTTACAAGATTAATTAGAAGTTAATGGGTGAGTCCTAGGGTTAGCTAATCCCTTTGAAAACATTAAATAAAAAGAATAATTAAAGAAATAATAACTCACTTCAATATTAATAAAAATCATTCAATACATAAGCATAACAAGATATTTAATCCACACTTTAAATATGAATATTTCCATAAACAAAATTCAAGTATTGGAAAAAATACCACACACTTAGATATTCAATACAAATCAAGGAAATGAATAAATGAGTATAAATGGGTAAGAAATTCTCAACCAAAAGCTTCAAATCTTCAAGTCCTAAGTGTGTGTGTGTGTGTGTCAAACCCTAGCTCCCAAGCTTGTTTCTCTTAGTCAAGTGACCAAAAATTAGCAAAAGATATCTTCCAAATGTGTTGATTTGTGTATTAAATGGGTTGGGGGTACAAAAATAAGTCCAAAGCATTCTGACCAAATAAGCAACTCCGGAGCAAGTGGAGTGCACCAACACCTTCTGCTGAGCTGATAACCTACTAGGAGAACTGCCAACCTGTTTATCAGTCCTGCAGGCATGAAATGCAGCATCCCCAGGCAGAAGGAACGTCAGTACGAATGAAGTACCGAGTATGTAAGGCATGAAAATCAGTATGTAAAAGGCATGAAAGAAACATGGAGTAAAAGACTTATCATGTATGTTTGAACAATTGTGTGAATCAAGAAACATTTATAATGTCATGCATATGCGTATAAATGTCATACCATGCATAGGTATATGCGTACATAACATCATCAAGCCTCTAAGGGCATCCCATCATATCATCTCGGCCTCAGTGGGCGAAATTATCAACGTATACCAGCTGATCAGGTGGTGATGCGTATATAATGTTGTAACCTTTTCTCATACCCCATATACATATAATATACACGTATATAATGCCATCTGGTCATGGGTCAATGTACATGTATAAATGAATGCAATGCAAAAGGAAGGAAGTCAATAAGATCTCTCAGAATGTCATAAGATCAATATGCATTCGGTTAATATCATGAAATAAACTTTATTAACTTACGTATTTTCTGAGACCCATGAACAGATGATATAATAATAGAACACATGGGGAATCAAGAACATAGGCACCCTTAGTACTTCTAAGAATAGAGTCATTTGTGAAAGTTCTGCATTTGCTCATTTTGTTTGTATCATATGGATCATGCAGAAAGGAAACAAGAGATAGCCTTAACATACCTTTTTAGTTTACTTAACCACACGACATCGCTTCAGCCCGTTAGCACTTTAATCTACAACAAACAATAAGGGACCATTGTTAATTTTACGGAAGCTAGAACTCAACACAAATAAGCGACTAGCGCGTTTACGAAATTTTGGACAACACCTCCCCTTATTCTTTTCACTTTCCTCAAATCAAACAACAAGACCAACATGTCCAGAATGTCAAAGAAACATATATATATATATATATATATATATATATATATATATATATATATATATATATATATATATATATATATATAACTTTATATTCATTACAATACATCCCCAAAGCAGTCCACACCATCTCAGCCAACAACCAAGTTCTAACTTGCACTTTTCCAAGCCTTCTCTTCTTCCAAACACATCAACCACAATAGCAATAGTATTCTTAAGTTATTTCTACTGATTTTCAGGCATAAAACATTAAGAATTCAACTCCAAAATAGTCCAGCAACTACAATACTTCAACATTAAGTTCAACCTATTTCACAAGTTCCCTTAATCAAATCAATTAGATATACATAGATGATCTTAAATACATATAGGAGAAGTTAAACCTTAACTTGGAAGCAATAATACTTGTCCAACTAAGCTTTACTTCAAGCTCAAACAATCTCTTTACCCCCAAACAACAAAGTAGAGTGATAACTAGGTGATCTTGATCTTAAAATAGAGAAATCACCTTACCAACTTGTGGATTTGGTCTTGAACCCTAGGATAACGTGTCTTGGGATGATATTTTGTGCACCAAGGTAGCAATAGAGTAAGAGGGATTCTAAATTATTTTCTAAATGATATATCTATGTATATATGGCCCTACTAATGGGCTTGGGCAGATGGGTTGGTCTGCCCATCTCTACCATTTTCCTTTCCCTTTTAATTTGGTCCACAAACTCTAAGTAGGTGATGTACCTACTTGTCACCTATTTAATCAAGTAGGTGATACATGTTGGGTTTTTTTCCATTTTGAAACATATGTCTAATCCTCGTTAAATAATTTAGACATGTGTCGAGTAGCTCAAGCAAGTAGGACAGAAAGTAAGCTAGTGAAGCAGGCACATCGGGTAAGCAAACAACTCGTTTTTATTTGTCCAAAACATCTTTTCTCACATTTAAGTGCATTTGTCCTCAACCTAATCATTTGTATGTTGAATGGAAATATGGGATGTTTATATACTTTCAAATAGGATCTCATTTCCGAGCTTACATCAATTGACTTACGAAGTACTTTTGCGTACGAAAACAGGGAGTGTAACATTAAGAGAGTGGGAGAGGTGGCAAACAGACTTGCCTTGCCACCTAGGCTATCGGGGGTTTACCCAATGTTTCATATTTCTATGCTTTGGAAGTATTATGGGGATCCGTCACATGTTTTGGACTTCAGCACGGTGCAGTTGGACGAGGATTTGACTTATTCCACGGAGCCGGTGGTCATTTTGGATTGGCAGGCTCGAAAGTTGAGGTCAAAGAATATAGCATCATTGAAGGTTCATTGGAAAGGTCAGCTGGTCTATGAGGCTACTTGGGAGACCGAGCAAGAGATGCGGAGAAGATATCCTTACCTTTTTGAGACTCTAGGGATGATTCTAGACTCGTTTGAGGGCGAACATTTGTTTAAGAGAAGGAGAATGTAATGACTTGGCCAGTCATTTTAAGTACTTTAGCCCCATTTCACTTATTTGATGCTTTACATAAGTGTAATTATGATTACGTGACTTTTCAGGTGGTTGGTTTGGTTTTGGGGAGGTTTTGGAGTAAATTGGGATATTTAGTCCCAAGTTTGGAAGTTTTAGTTGTAAGAGTTAACCGGAATTTGACTTTTGTGTAGAACACTCTAGAATGGTATTTTGATAATTCTAATAGCTTTGTATGGTGATTTTAGATTTAGGCGTATGTTTGGATGTGAATTTAGAGGTCTGTAGGTTGGTATTTTTTAGCGAAAGTTGGAAAGTTGAAGGTTTGGAAGGTTCATAGGTTTGACCGGGAGTTGACTTTGTTGATATCGGTTTCGTATTGTGGTGAGTTGTAATAAGTCTGTCATGTCATTTGGGATTTGTCTGCAAAATTTGAGGTCATTCTGAGTTGATTTGATATGATTCGACATGAGTTTTGGAAGTTGAAAGTTCACTAGGCTTGAATTGTGGTGCGATTTATAGTTTTGATGTTGTTTGGTGTGATTTGAGGCCTCGAGCAGGTACGTGTTATGTTCTGGGATTGGTTGATGTGATTGGACGGGGTCCTGGAGGCCTCAGGTGTGTTTCGGGGCTCAAGCACATCCAAAACTCAATTCGAACATACATACAAGTCAAAAATCATCATACAAACCTACCGGAACCATCCATACCTGATTCTGAGTCCATTTACACAAAAGTCAAACCTTGGCCAATTCTTGCAACTTAAACCTTCCAATTAGGAACTAAGTGTTCCAATTTACTTCTGAATCTTTGCGAATTTGTTCCAACCATGCACGCAAGTCATAAACCACTAAATGCACATAGAGGAAGTCTCAAATAGGAATATGAGGTGCTAGAACACAAAATGATCGGTTGGGTTGTTACAAGGCTCAAACCATCCAACAGGAGAACTACATCGTCTACCATTCAAAGCCTCATAGCGAGCTATCTGAATGCTTGACTAATAACTGTTGTTGTAAGAAAACTCTACCAAAGGTAATGACTAATCTCAATGCCCTCAAAATTCAATCACATAAGCTCACAACATGTCCTCAAAAATCTGAATAGTCCTCTCGGACTGACCATTTGTATGTGGGTGAAAAGTTGTGATAAGCTCCACCTGTGTACCCAACTCCCATTGAACAACACTTCAAAAGTGAGATGTGAACTGACTGCCACGGTCTTAAATGATAGAAATAGGCACTCCATGCAAACAAACCACCTACCGGGTGTAAATATGGGCTAACTTCTCTGAAGTATAAGTAGTCAATACCGGTATAAAGTACACGGACTTGGTCAAACCTATCCACATTAGCCCAAATAGCATCAAACTTCCTCAAGGTACGAGATAAGCCTATCACAAAGTCCATAGTGATACGCTACCACTTCCACTCTTGTATAACCTTCGTCTGGATCAAACCACCTTCTGGTGTTCATACTTAACTTATTGCCAATTCAAACATCACGAATACATGACCAACAATGTCCTTCTTCATCCTTCGCCACCAGTAGTGCTGCTTCAAATCATGAGAAATTTTCGTAGCACCTGGATGAATAGAATACCATGAACAGTGAGCCTCTTGAAGTATCAACTTACTCAAACCATCAACATTAGGAACACAAAGTCGACCCTCAATTTGTATAACATCATCTTTTCCAATAATACTTTTCTTATCACCACCTCGATGAACTGTGTTCTTAAGCACCAACAAATGGGGATCATCATATTGGTGAGCCTTAAAACATTCAAACAAGGACGACTGCACAACAATATAAGCAAGAACTCTACTAGGCTCAGGAATATCCAACCTCACAAGTCTATTGTCTAAGGCCTGAACATCCATATCCAAAGGCCTCTCCTCAGGTGGAATAACTGCCAAACTACCCATACTCTCCGCTTTCTACTAAGGCATCCATTACCACGTCCACCTTATCTGAATAATACAAGATAGTGATATCATAATCCTAAAACAACTCAAGCCACCTTTGTTGCCTCAAATTTAGATCATTCTGCTTGAACAACTGGTGAAGACTCCAATGATCAGTCTAAACCTCACATGACACATTGTACAAGTAATGCCTCCAAATCTTGAGCGCATGCTCTATAGCTGCCTACTCAAATCATGAACTGGATAATTCTAATACGCTACTAAAACATTGGAATTAGCAATGAAAATATTATGTAGCTAAACTTCAAAATCCACTGCTAATCTTATTTAGGGATGAATTAGCGATAAATTATTAGAAAATTGTGTTAAAGACGAGCATTTTAGCGATGGATTCATGACGAACTTCGTAGCTAAATCCATTTTTTTTTTGTAGTGATAGGGCATCAACTGCAGTGATGCGTAAGCAATAACCCAACCATCCTGCATCAATACCGTACCAAGATCAATATGTGAAGCATGACAAAACTTCGTGTATGTCTCTAAGCCTGTGGGCAACACCAACACTAGGGCTGTAGTCAAAGGAGTCTTGAACTTCTGATAGATCTCCTCACACTCATTAGACCATCTAATGTGAACACCTTTGGGAATCAACTAAATCAATATAGATGTAATAGATGAACTCCCATCTGTAAAATGATGATAGTACCCTACCATACCGAAAAACCTCCTGATCTTCGTAGCTATAGTAGGATTAGGCCAACTCTGAACCGCCTCAATCTTCTTGGGATTAACCTTAATACAATCACCAGACACTACATGACCCAGGAAAGCAATTGAGTCCAACCAAAACTCGCACTTAAAAACTTAGTATAAAGCTTATTCTCATTCAAGGTCAGAAGCACAATCCTCAAGTGATGCTCATGTTCCTTCTTACTACGAGAGTAAACTAAGATTTCATCAATGAACACTATCATAGAAGAGTTTGAATACGACTTGAACACCCGGTTCATCAAATCCATGAATGCCACTGGACCATTAGTCAAACCAAATAACATTACCAAGAACTCATAATGACCATAGTGATTCCTAAAAGCTACATAGGGATATCTATTGCCCTAATCTCCACTTGATGATAGCATGATCTCAAGCCAATCTTAGAGAACACCTTAGCACCTTGAGGCTGGTAAAACAAATTATTAATACGAGGTAATAGATACTTGTTCTTGATAGTAACATTGTTCAACTACCTATAATCAATGCACATCCTCATAGTACTATCCTTCTTCTTCATAAACAACACTAGTGCACCCCAAGGAGAAACACCCGGTCTAGTGAACCCCTTTCTAAAGAAAATCTTGCAACTACTCCTTCAACTCGGCTAGAGCCATGCATTATGGTGGAATAGATATGGGTTGTGTCCCAGACCTAAGTCAATACCAAAATCAATAAAACTTCTAGGAACTCTCTCACAATCGATACTGAATCATAGGAGGAAATTCCGCATGAGAATCCCGAATAAAAGCAAAATACACTAGGCACCCCTTCTCAACCATACATGAAGCTTTCAAAACTGAAATTACCCTGCCTGTAGAATGACCAAGTGACTCTCTCCACTCTAATCTAGGCAACCCAGACATAGCTAAAGTTACAGTCTTGGCGTGATAATCCAAGATAACATGATACAGAGATAACCAATCCATGCCAAGAATCATCTCGAATCCATCATGTACAACAACAAACTATTAACCATCATATCATATCCTTTAATAGTAACTATACAAGACCGATATACTCGATTAACCGCTATAGAATCTCCAAAATGTATGGACACATAAACATACATATACAAAGAATCACGGGACATACCAAAAAATGATACAAAGTGAGATGACACATACAAATAAGTAGAACCCAGATAAAACAATATTGAAAGATCCCTATGATAGGCTGAAATAACAATTGTAATGACTGCATCAGAATCAACCAACTCTGGCCTGCTAGGAAAAGAACAGCAACGAGCCTCACCTTTACCTGTCTAGCCTCAACCACTAGGAAGACCTTTAACTGCATAAACTCTATCTCAAGCTGGCTGGGCATATATGTTGTAGAAACTGGGGCTGGAAGCATAGCATGTGGGGTGTACCCTACTAAGATATACCACTTTGAAGCCTGGGACAATCCCTTCTCATGTGCCTCAAATTTCCACACTCAAAACAACTTCTCTGCTAGCTTGCAGCTAGGACTGATTCTGACCTAACGCCCAGAATAATTGTTAAAACAACTGTTACACCCTATATTTTCGTATGTAAAAATGCGTCGTAAGCAAACTAATGTAGGACAAAAAAATGAGATAATATTTAAAAGTATATAAAGTAAGTTAATCATGTTACCTCTGAGGTTACAAATATTGAAGATCATGAACAACAAGTACAAAGAGGGTTGGACAGTTCAGAAGCTAAAGCAATTAAATAAAATAATGTTTCGTCGAAAGTCGACAAGTTGGGAATGTTATAACATGTACCTTTGGGGTGTGTTGGGCTGTTTTGTAGTATTTGATGGTGTATATAGGGCTGGAAAATGATGTATATATGTTGTTATTGTTCTGTCCTTGTATTGTTGGTGTTATCTTGAAGTTGGAGGAAGGGCATATTATAGGGGAGATGCTGCCCGTTTTAATACAAAATAGGTTTGTCGTTCGTTGTGCGATAGTTGTACCTTTCGTAACTTAACGATAGTATTATTATCATTCTTGTAGATTAAGGTGCGAAGAGGTGAGTTCAACTTGGTGATTGAAAAGATTGTGATAAGGTATGTTAAGGCTAAGCCTTCCTTCATTTTGGCATGATCTCGTAGCTACATGTGTTAGTAATGAGACAAAAGAGAAGTTCATATTCATGAATTTATTCACACTATTCTAGTCTCATAAGTTACAATATTATTCCTTATCGAGACTCTATATTCAATTTTAGTATTGTCTTCTTCCAGTCAAGAGAGCAGCAAGCCTATATATACAGTATTACAGTATTTTCATTACCATCGAGCTATAATTGATGGGCAGGCCCCTATTGGGCAACCTCTGATCAGATGGAAAGTTATATACCGAGCCTACTGTGGCCGAGCGCCTATGAGCGAGCCCAGCATGGTCGAGATACATAGCCTACTATGGCCGAGCGCCTATAAGCGAGCCTACTATGGCAGAGCAGTTATATATACCGAGCCTTATAAGGCCGTACAATTATTTTACTTACTATATTGAAGGAGTTGAGTCAGTATCAGCAGGTAAGTATATCTCCAGATCATCTTTGACTCCCAGTTAATTTCAGTTATCATATTATCAGTTCAGTTTCAGATTTCAGTTATTTTATTGCCTTACATACTCGGTACATTATTTCGTACTGACGTCCCTTTTTTGGGGGCGCTGCATTTCATGCGTGCAGGTTCAGACAGACAGACGGGTAGACCTCCTCAGTAGGTGTTTTCCGAGTTCCGCCTGATCGGTAAGCTCCACGTCTTTCGGAGTTGCCAGGACTAGAGTTTTGTGTACATCTTATGTATATCTGTATATATGTTATGGGTAGGTCGGGGCCCTGTTCCGATCACAGTACATCTATCAGTAGAGGCTTGTAGGCATATCCTGTTGGTTAGTGCATTATGTTGGGTTTGTATAAATTGGTGGTTTGTCATCTGTAGTAGCTATGACGGCCTTGTCGGCCTAGCTTTATATTGATATTTAGTTAGTGCTAGTTTCCATTCAGTTTTATATTTTGCTTCGCAAATTGTCTTGCAAGGTGGCCCCATGGCCAAAGTATGACATTATGTGTTCAGAGTCCCTTAGTCGCAATTTGGTACGCCAGGTTAGGTGAGGCACGGGGTGCTTGTCTCGCTCCTAGGTTCGGGGCGTGACAAACTTGGTATCAGAGCAGTTCTGTCCTAGGGAGTCTACAAGCCGTGTCTAGTAGGGTCTTGTTTATAGATGTGTTGTGCACCACATTATATAAGCAAGGAACTACAGGGCATTTAGGAGTTGGTTACACTTCTTTGAAATCTAAATCGTGCTATAGAACTGAGTTATAGGAAATTTGAATTAAACTTAAGTGTTGGTGTTTGCATGCACAGATGACGGTGACTAGGAAGACTACGGCTAGCCAGAGGAGAGATACAGTAGTAGGTGAGGGGACCAACAGGGTACCCCCAGTAGATGGGGCCCAGTCTGAGGCTCAAGGGGAGACCCCTACTCAGCCATTACCGGCTCCTCCACCAACTACGGAGATTCCTAGGGAAACCGCACATCCAGTTCCCCCTCCACTTCCATCAGATCAGGACTTAAGGAGTGCGGTGCATTTGTTGACACAGTTGGTAGCTACCCAGCAACATGCTAGGGCATCAGCTAGTGCAGGAACTTCTGAGGGGTCTCGGAGTTTAAGGGTCCGAGAGTTTATTGCTTTGAGTCCCCCAGAGTTCACGGGGACAGATCAGAGGGAGGACCCGCAGGATTTTATAGATCAGCTTCACAGGATCTTTCGTGTTATGCATGCCACGGAGAAAGAGGCAGTTGAGCTAGTAGCTTTTCGACTCCGAGATATAGCCATCCTTTGGTATGAGGGATGGGAGAGGTCCAGGGGACGTGATACACCTCCAGCTATTTGGGAGAATTTTTCAGATGCTTTCCTTGACCAGTACTTACCGCGGGAGATCCGACAGGCTCGAGTCGATCAGTTTCTAGCCCTCAAACAGGGTAATATGAGTGTTCGAGAGTATAGTCTCCGTTTTGACTCATTGGCCAGATATGCACCATCCATAGTTTCTACTATGCGGGACAGGATTCACAGGTTTATAGCAGGGTTAGCCCCAGAGTTAACCGAGGCATGTGCCACCGCTGCATTGCAGGATAGTATGGATATCTCCCGGATTCAGGCATTCGCCCAGAATATAGAAAGGGGTAGGCATCGGCAGCAGGGTACAGAGAGGGCTGAGCAAGGGCAACGTAAGAGGATGAGATTTCCCAGGTCTCGGGAGCAATCTCAGGGTAGTTATAGGACCCAGTACTTCGGACGGCCACCTAGGCCTCCGCCACCTCAGTTACAGGGTTACGGGTATGACCGCTATACTCAGTCAGGACCAGGTGAGAGCTCACGGGCGTCGGGTTTGCAGCGACAACGAGGTTCTGCGCAGACATGGTCATTTCCTCCGCGGTGTGACATCTGTGGTAGAGGACACTTGGGTCAATGCCGAGCAGGTTCTGATGCTTGTTATACATGTGGGCGTCCGGGGCATATGATGCGAGATTGCCCAAATAGAGATTCTGGGGGAATGGCACAACCAGCGAGTTCAGCAACAGGATCGTCTATGTCCGTGCATCCTTCAAGGCGTAAGTCTCAGTCTTCGGCTGGTAGAGGTCGAGGCAGAGGTAAAGGTTCCAGTTCAAGTGGTAATCAGAATCGTATCTATGCTTTAGCGGGTCGACATGACCAGGAGTCTTCACCAGACGTTGTGACAGGTATATTAACCATTTGCTCTCACGATGCTTATGCTTTGATAGACCCAGGATCTACTTTATCGTATATTACCCCATTTGTCGCGAGGAAGTTTGGTATAGTGCCTGAAATACTAAGTGATCCTTTTGCGGTATCTACACCGGTCGGAGAATCGATTATTGCTAGACGGGTTTACCGAGGTTGTACGGTGACAATTTGTAGTCGTCAGACCTCAGCTGACCTAGTTGAGCTAGAGATGATGGACTTTGATGCTATCATGGGCATGGACTGGTTGGCAGCTTGCTATGCCACAGTTGATTGCCGAGCAAAGGTAGCCAAATTTCATTTTCCGGGTGAGCCAGTCCTTGAATGGGTAGGTAATACACCAACACCCAGAGGTAGGTTTATTTCCTATCTGAAGGCGAGGAAAATGATCGCAAAAGGGTGCATTTATCATATTGTGCGAGTTAGAGATGCAGATGCTGAGATACCTACACTTCAGTCTATTCCCATAGTCAAAGAGTATGCAGATGTGTTTCCAGATGAGCTTCCAGGTATTCCTCCAGAGCGAGAGATTGATTTTAGCATCGATTTGCTTCCAGGAACTCAACCAATATCCGTCCCTCCGTATAGAATGGCACCTGCCGAATTGAAGGAGTTGAAGGAGCAGTTAAAAGATTTGCTGGAGAAAGGTTACATTAGGCCCAGTACCTCACCTTGGGGTGCACCGGTACTATTTGTGCGGAAGAAAGACGGCTCGCTGAGGATGTGTATCGATTATAGGCAGTTGAACAAGGTAACTATTAAGAATAAGTATCCACTTCCAAGGATCGATGACTTGTTTGATCAGTTGCAGGGAGCTAGATGCTTTTCCAAGATTGATTTGAGGTCGGGGTACCACCAGGTCAGAGTTCGGGAAAAAGATATTCCGAAGACAGCCTTCAGGACCCGATATGGCCACTTCGAGTTCCTTGTCATGTCCTTCGGGTTGACTAATGCACCCGCTGTATTTATGGACTTGATGAATAGCCTATTCCGGCCATTTTTAGATCTGTTCGTGATAGTATTTATTGATGATATTCTGGTTTATTCCCGTTTAGAGGATGAGCATGCGGACCACCTGCGAGCGGTACTCCAAACCCTCCGTGATCGTAAGTTGTATGCTAAGTTTTCTAAATGTGAGTTCTGGTTGAAGTCTGTAGCATTCTTGGGGCATATTGTATCGAATGAAGGGATAAAGGTGGACACTCAGAAGATTGAGGCCGTGAAATCTTGGCCTAGACCTACCACTCCGACAGAGGTTCGTAGCTTTCTAGGCTTAGCAGGATACTATCGGAGGTTCGTAGAGGGTTTTTCTTCCCTTTCGGCACCATTGACGAAGTTGACACAGAAAGAAACTAAGTTTCAATGGACAGAGGCTTGTGAGCGGAGTTTCCAAGAGCTTAAGAACAAGTTGACCTCAGCTCCAGTTCTAACACTTCCAGAGGGTCTAGAGGGTTATGCCGTGTATTGTGATGCATCAGGTGTCGGGTTAGGATGTGTCCTGATGCAACATGGAAAGGTAATTGCATATGCTTCAAGGCAGTTGAGGAAGCACGAGAGGAATTATCCGACCCACGACCTCGAGTTAGCTGCGGTTGTCCATGCACTTAAGATATGGCGGCATTATTTATATGGTGTTCATGTTGATATATTTACTGATCATAAAAGCCTACAATATATTTTCAAGCAGAAAGAGTTGAATTTGCGACAGAGGCGATGGCTTGAGTTATTGAAAGATTACGATGTTAACATTCTCTACCATCCAGGGAAAGCTAATGTTGTAGCAGATGCCTTAAGTCGCCGATCTATGGGTAGCTTAGCACATGTAGAGCCCGAGAAAAGACAATTAGCTAGAGATATTCATCAATTGGCTTCGTTGGGGGTTCGGTTAGTAGATTCTGAGGATGGTGGAGTTGTAATCCAAAACACTGCAAAATCATCCCTCATAGCTGAAGTCAAGGAAAGGCAGTACGAGGACCCAGAGTTGGTCGAGTTGAGAGAGCGAGTTCCGCAGCAGAAGAAGCCATTGTTAGAGCTCAAGGGAGATGGGGTTCTCAGATACAAGGGTCGTTTGTGTGTTCCAGATGTAGCAGGGCTACGAGACAGGATTATGTCAGAGGCACATTATTCATGGTATTCCATCCACCCTGGATCGACGAAGATGTATCATGACATTAAGGATATGTACTGGTGGAATGATATGAAGAAGAACATTGCTGAGTTTGTCGCCCAATGTACTAGTTGCCAGCAAGTGAAGGTAGAACACCAGAAGCCCGGAGGGCTAATGCAGACTATAGAGATCCCGACATGGAAATGGGAGGCGATAAACATGGACTTTATCATTGGTTTACCTCGTTCTAATCGTAAGTTCGATTCCATATGGGTGATAGTCGATAGGCTCACGAAATCAGCTCACTTCCTACCGGTCAGATCTACATATACAGCAGAAGATTATGCAAAGTTATATATTAAGGAGATAGTGCGGCTACACGGAGTACCAGTTTCTATTATATCTGACCGTGGGGCTCAGTTTACAGCACATTTTTGGAGGTCATTTCAGAGAGGTCTAGGGACTCAGGTGAATCTCAGCACAGCTTTTCATCCACAGACTGATGGACAAGCCGAGCGCACAATTCAGACGCTCGAGGATATGTTACGAGTATGTGTGTTGGATTTTAAAAGAAGTTGGGATGAACATCTACCTCTTATCGAGTTTGCATATAATAACAGTTACCACTCCAGTATCCAGATGGCTCCGTACGAGGCTTTGTATGGGCGTAAGTGCAGATCTCCTATAGGGTGGTTTGATGTTGGAGAATCTGGGTTACATGGGCCAGACCTGGTTCAGCAGGCCGTAGAGAAAGTAAAGGTTATCCGGGAGCGACTGTTGACAGCTCAGAGTCGTCAGAAGTCATATTTTGACGTGCGGCGACGAGACTTAGAGTTCAGGATTAATGACTGGGTATTCTTAAAGGTATCACCTATGAAGGGCGTGATGAGGTTTGGCAAGAAAGGAAAGCTTAGCCCACGGTATATTGGGCCTTATAGGATCATTCGGAGAGTGGGCCAACTAGCTTATGAGTTAGAGTTGCCCTCAGAATTGGAGTCTGTCCATCCGGTTTTTCACGTATCTATGCTACGGAAGTGCATTGGCGATCCTACCCAAGTGGTGCCCACGGATGATGTACAGATTACAGAGGACTTGTCATACGAGGAAATTCCAGTTGCCATCCTAGACCGACAAATCCGCAATCTACGAAATAAGGAGGTAGCTTCCGTAAAGGTTTTATGGAGGAGCAAGAATGTAGAAGAGATGACGTGGGAATCGGAGGAAGAAATGAAGTCTAAATACCCCCACCTATTTCAAAATGAAGATATGGTTCGAGATGGGACGCTACAACATAGCTCTATGTAGGCTAGCAGGTCATCAGGTAAGCTTTTATTTTTCACTTTCAATATTTATGATTTACGGTCGGTGAGGCAAATTGCTGCTATTTATAAAGATTGGCCATGTGTGGCATGCATAGTATGTTTCTGGCTACGTGCAGGTTGGTTTTAACCTAGTGTACGAAGGATACTCTGGAAAAAGTTTCCAAAGTCTCCAAGAGTAAACATTCGAGGACGAATGTTCCCAAGGGGGAGTGATGTTACACCCTATATTTTCGTATGTAAAAATGCGTCGTAAGCAAACTAATGTAGGACAAAAAAATGAGATAATATTTAAAAGTATATAAAGTAAGTTAATCATGTTACCTCTGAGGTTACAAATATTGAAGATCATGAACAACAAGTACAAAGAGGGTTGGACAGTTCAGAAGCTAAAGCAATTAAATAAAATAATGTTTCGTCGAAAGTCGACAAGTTGGGAATGTTATAACATGTACCTTTGGGGTGTGTTGGGCTGTTTTGTAGTATTTGATGGTGTATATAGGGCTGGAAAATGATGTATATATGTTGTTATTGTTCTGTCCTTGTATTGTTGGTGTTATCTTGAAGTTGGAGGAAGGGCATATTATAGGGGAGATGCTGCCCGTTTTAATACAAAATAGGTTTGTCGTTCGTTGTGCGATAGTTATACCTTTCGTAACTTAACGATAGTATTATTATCATTCTTGTAGATTAAGGTGCGAAGAGGTGAGTTCAACTTGGTGATTGAAAAGATTGTGATAAGGTATGTTAAGGCTAAGCCTTCCTTCATTTTGGCATGATCTCGTAGCTACATGTGTTAGTAATGAGACAAAAGAGAAGTTCATATTCATGAATTTATTCACACTATTCTAGTCTCATAAGTTACAATATTATTCCTTATCGAGACTCTATATTCAATTTTAGTATTGTCTTCTTCCAGTCAAGAGAGCAGCAAGCCTATATATACAGTATTACAGTATTTTCATTACCATCGAGCTATAATCGATGGGCAGGCCCCTATTGGGCAACCTCTGATCAGATGGAAAGTTATATACCGAGCCTACTGTGGCCGAGCGCCTATGAGCGAGCCCAGCATGGTCGAGATACATAGCCTACTATGGCCGAGCGCCTATAAGCGAGCCTACTATGGCAGAGCAGTTATATATACCGAGCCTTATAAGGCCGTACAATTATTTTACTTACTATATTGAAGGAGTTGAGTCAGTATCAGCAGGTAAGTATATCTCCAGATCATCTTTGACTCCCAGTTAATTTCAGTTATCATATTATCAGTTCAGTTTCAGATTTCAGTTATTTTATTGCCTTACATACTCGGTACATTATTTCGTACTGACGTCCCTTTTTGGGGGCGCTGCATTTCATGCGTGCAGGTTCAGACAGACAGACGGGTAGACCTCCTCAGTAGGTGTTTTCCGAGTTCCGCCTGATCGGTAAGCTCCACGTCTTTCGGAGTTGCCAGGACTAGAGTTTTGTGTACATCTTATGTATATCTGTATATATGTTATGGGTAGGTCGGGGCCCTGTTCCGATCACAGTACATCTATCAGTAGAGGCTTGTAGGCATATCCTGTTGGTTAGAGCATTATGTTGGGTTTGTATAAATTGGTGGTTTGTCATCTGTAGTAGCTATGACGGCCTTGTCGGCCTAGCTTTATATTGATATTTAGTTAGTGCTAGTTTCCATTTAGTTTTATATTTTGCTTCGCAAATTGTCTTGCAAGGTGGCCCCATGGCCAAAGTATGACATTATGTGTTCAGAGTCCCTTAGTCGCAATTTGGTACGCCAGGTTAGGTGAGGCACGGGGTGCTTGTCTCGCTCCTAGGTTCGGGTCGTGACAACAACCATGTCCTAGAGATGCACTATAAGAACCATGTGTTGGAGGTGTGCCATATAACGATTGTCATGAACGAGCACTCTAAAACCCATGGCTAACTGGAGCAGCGCAAGAAGTATGGAGTGCTAACTAAAATGGCCTTTAAGATAATGGCCCTTTACTCTATAGTAGGCACCACTAAATTCACTAGTACCACGAGGCCTCTTGGCCTCTCTCTCTCTCTCTCTAGCCAACAGATACACTCTAATCCTATCAATCTCCACAGCCTAGTGGAAGGTGGTCTTAGTCTCAACCTCTCGTGCCATCCCATTCCTGATACTGTAATTGAGACCCTCGACAAACCTCCGTACCTTCTTATTCTCGGAAGGAATCAGGAAATATGCATAGTGCGACAACACTATCAACCTTATCTCATACTCAACAATTGTCATATCATCCTATTGCAAGTGCTCATACTGGTTATGCAACTCGTCTCTCCTAGTGAGTGGAATGAACTTCTTAGAAAGAGAGTCAAAAATCGAGTCTAAGTGAGAGGAAGTGACCATTTTGTCATGATTTACTCATAAGTCTGCCACCATCTCTTTGCTAGCTCTCATACCGAAAAATAGTGAAATCAACTCTATTGGATTCCATAAGACCCAAATTGTGCAAATCTCTAAGTACGTATCCAAGAGATCTCGAGCATCAGCTGTGAGGTCACTAGCAAAACATGGAGGCTCTAACTTCTAGAACCGATCCATCCTTTTCTTCTCATAAAAGACATAGTAGCCCTAACCTCAGGCCTAACTGCAGCAATCGACTGAACTACCCCAACTAGTGGAATAGCTGGAACCCCCTCCAGCCTGAAAAATACCTGGAACCGCATGAATCATCCCTTCTTATGCCAAAGCCTTGAAGTAACTCAGAATCAAAACTAGGTTCCAGATCAGGTTGTTCCACTAGAGGCTCCTCATAAACTACTCTAGAACGAGCATGAGTAGCTATGTGTACTCCACCCCTCACGAGTTCTACCGTACATGCTCTAGCCTGAGCTCTAGCCCTGCTCTGACACCTGCCTCTCCCGAATTCGGCCTGGGGTACTGGCTCCTACTTGACTGTTGCTGACGCACGTGTCTTCACCATT
This sequence comes from Nicotiana tabacum, assembly GCF_000715075.1. Classification (NCBI taxonomy): domain Eukaryota; kingdom Viridiplantae; phylum Streptophyta; class Magnoliopsida; order Solanales; family Solanaceae; genus Nicotiana; species Nicotiana tabacum. The sequence continues at coordinate 30,269,473 of NC_134098.1, forward strand.
TGTGAGAGAATGGAAGAGTAAAGGTTCAAACTTCAAGATAAAACAAAGTAGCATGATAGAGAAATAAAGGAAGTAAAAGTTTCCTAAACGTCACATTGCCTCTCAAAGATAAGTATAGACGTCTCCATACCGATCCAGATTCTATTAAAATGCTCAGGACCCGTAGAACCCATGAACTTAGAGCTCTAATACCAACTTTGTCATAACCCAGAGTCCCACCAATAGTTGTGATGGAACCTAACCCCAACCCTTTAGGTAAGCTAACATCCAAGATCAACCAAAATAAGTTAAATACAGTATAAACTACTGTCGCGATACAGATAAAGCATAATAAGTCTCACAACATCAACCAAAAGTGAAGAATACTACAACAATCTCCCAATACCCGGTAGTACGAAGTCATGAGCTACTAAATAGAGTATAACATAGTCTCAAGTACAAAATTACAGTTTGGAACAAGAAAATAGTAAATAAGGTAGAAGTGGATTGCATAAGCTGCAAATCCAAGAGCAACAACTTATTAGAAAGTCTCCAAATAATCTCCTAGGCTCTCTCATAAGTACCACTAGGGCCAACATTAGAATCTGCACAAAAATATGCAGAATTGCAATATGAGTACAAAGACAACGTTTACTCAATAAGTATTTAGACTAACCTCGATGAAATAGTGACTGTTGACGACCAATTTTGACCCTTCCTTTTAAAATTAAATTATTTATGCTTAACAATTTGCAGTAAATGTGGTAAAATATTTTCTAACCATTAATACCTATTATTATTAAAATATAATAGGAAATAATAATTAACAATGTTGAATTAACAATTTGGTATTAAATATTTATGAATTATATTACTCCTACTATTTTTGAATTATTAAAATAACCTTTATATTTTACAATTAATTTAATAAATTAACCTTTGATTTTTAATTATATTGTTTTATTATTTTAATTAATCCAAAATTAGTTTCATTAATTAATAAATGAAGTGTTTAAATAATTAGTCACAGTAATTTAAAATATTTTTGATGATTATATTGTATCATATTTAATTAGAATTAACTAAGTTTAATTAAGTTAATCTTTAAAGGGCTTAAAATCTGAAAAGGCTACAATTGCAATTAATTAACTGAACTCAATGTGGCTATGAATTAAATTTCATTTCAGCTGATTTAGCCCAAAACACAAGCCTAATATAGCCTGACCCGGTTCGGAACCAACCCTCTCTATCCAAGCTGGTGATTCATGCCTTCTACTCTAAGCCAATCAAAAGGTGTCACGTCACCCATCTTCCTCACTCACAGAGAAAACACAAATAGATCCGCATAGTTGAACTCATCTCCTCCGTTTAATCTCCAATTTCCTACTTTCTTTAATTTTGCTCAGACCTCATCTCCTCCGTTGGATTATAGGGACCCAATGGCCGTCTCTTTTTGTAATAAAAATATTTTATTAAATCCTTATGCCTTGAATTATCACGGCCGTTTATCAAATGATCTAACAGCCTAGATCCCGTCTACCATTTGTAACCCAGAGATGACCACCTAAACCCTAATCACTTTCCCCCAACGGGCGCCCCCATTTCCCAATTCTCTCTCTTTTCTCACATCCTCATTAGCCCCATCAGTCCTAAAACCTTGCACAAATTTGTGCAAGGTCAAAAATCAAACTTCAAATCATCTTTTTTGTCCCTGCTTAACAGCAAATCCCACCTGAACTTTCCCTTTTTGTTACCCTAATTTGAATCTCCAACCCAAAAGCCCTAGACCTAAAGGTGAAACCTAAGATTTCATATGTCCCTCCTCTGTTTCGTCGAATCGAAGCATGCATAGCCATCATCTTCAGCTTCATCATCATTATTCAATGTCCAAAGGTCAAACGCAGTGACCTCTGGACATTAGGATTTGACCACTGGTCCAAAGGCTTCAACGGTCGACCTCCTCGACTCAGGTAAATTCTACACTACTTTTCCCCTCTCTAGGTCTCTGATTTTACCTGCTTACTATCATAATCCACCCTATCGTCACTCTCCACTATCTGTTCGAACTCAATCGAAATCCTAAGTGGCTCAAATGCCACTACAAATAAGACATTCAATGTCTCTACCTAGCATACACCAATACACACTTAACATCACCGGCAAATACATTGAAAGAATTAAAAGGTTCAAGTTTTTCGACTAAGAATTAAGTTCCAATAGTTTCCACTTAATTTATCTTTTCCACTTTTCATTTCTGCTCGAGTTCGATCTTTGTGAGTGGATCGTTTTTGGTTTGAACTCCTAAACGGCAAACAATCAACTCTTATTTGGTTTGCTGCTCTATAGAAGGTTCGTGTATACTGACCCTGTCTATCTTTTAATTATGCAATTTTGTGATATTTTTCCTGTTAATCACCTTTAGCCTATGCTATATATCAGTTGTACATGACTATATTTGTTACATTCTATTTGTTGAATGCCTTTTTCACTGTTGAGTTGATAACTTCCTGATAAATTGTGTTGCTATCTAATCTAAGTTTCATTTCCCAAAACTTAGCTAGATAAAATGTTTTCATGATGTTGATACTCTTCAAAACAAATCTTGTTAAACCTTTTATTAGTTGAACTAAGCCTTAAGTTAATGTTATGTGTGCTCTATCTCTGTCGGTTAAATGATAGTTATACTACTATATTTAGTTAACTTAATCGAGCTATACTCTTAAACTTCTCCTAATGTCTTGTTAAAATTTCACATCTGTTGCATTGTGTTGTACTGATCCTCACATTTGTGATGTTATACCATATTTTTTTGGTTCAATAAAATGATTCTTATCACAGTTCATGTCTTGCATTTGACTTGTTTGCTTTGATGATCTTAATTGAATAGTTTGCTGTTGAAACTATGCTTGTTATATACATGTAAGGATTTATGCAAGTCTATCATTGTAGTTTGAACTCATGTGAAGGACCTATTAGCATAGCGATAACACAACCTACTCACTTGTTGTGTCCAGATCTGTCATGTCTCTTTTGCTTTATGACCATGAACTCTGTAGTAGTGGCCATCTGAAACCTTACTATATGTTGGTTGAGTGACACTTATTTACCTCTATGCTTGTTCTTTTGTTCATCATACTTCTGTTAGTCCAGTAATGCCCATGAACCTTTACATGCTCTTTAGTTGAGAAAGTTTCATGTTTAAATTACTATGTTCTTTGCTGAAAACTTCTCTTGATAGATTGAATCATGTTTGCCTTGATAACTTAGCAACTTGAGTGAATAATGTTGAACATAATATCTAGAAATGGGAAGTTTACTGGTGTAACTTGGTTAGAAAGATCACTCACATTTTTAAGTAAACCCGCTAAGATTTGTTTACCCTGTCTCACCCACTAAGAATGAACATCCCTACCCACTGTCTCATATTGGGTTGATATCCTTGTCTATAAGACACTTACTTATAAATTTGGAGTTGTTTGGAAACCTGATAGACTACAACTAGATATCATTCTATTAGGTTTGAACTGGACGAAAACTGACCTTTCTACTTATATTGATATCTCTGCTCGTTATTGTTATCGTTGGAAAGCCTGAACAAGGGGTGTTAGTACAAGTATTTAGTGAAGTAAGGTCTCAACCATATATATGCTTACCTTGGACTGTTCTAAAGATTACTAAAATGACTGTGGAAGTAATATGAATCTAGTTAAGAATCCTAAAATGTTGAACCCTTAGTAGAATTAATGAAACTAATGCATATGTCTCTCTTTGTCGCCTACTAATGCTTAGATCATTTAATCAGGCACCTCTGAACATGAATTGGTTAAAGAACAACACTTATCTATTGATAATATGCCACTAGCCCTCTTAGTTTATAAGTGTATCATAGTAATGATCCCCCTGGGTGTTCTGATGCATGCTAGGATCAACCTTAAGTTCTTTGATGTTATTGGAACCCTATTAATCTACATATAACGATTCATCTTTGTGCTTAATGTTCTTATAAGGGGGTCCTAAGGTAAATATTGTGATTGGTTCTGAAATGATCATGTCATGTACTCCAATAATATTGAAATGTCCTCTGTAACTGTTTGAGTCAAGTCGTTAAATTCCTATGTGCTTGAGTCTCTCAAAAGCTTATCAGGAGCCTCTTGTATTTACTGTCTGCATACTGGTTACTAAGATGACACTTTATTTGTGTATAAACCTTTGAGGAAGAGTGAAAGTGATTGACTAAGGGTATTTGGGAATGAAACTTGGTTTGTGGTTGAGGTTCCCCTCCCTGACACAAGCACTGCTCGGGGTCCATGAGACCCTTGGGAACTCTGAAGTGCTAGGGGTCTAAAAGGGAATTTTATCCATGAATAGAGTTGTAGTCTAAGCCTTTGGTCACTCACTTTTATTAATCTTCATAGGATTAACACAAATGAGATTAGATTCACTGTACTCTCTAGCTTTATTATTACTTTGTTATGATTTTATTTTGTTATACTTGATATTGATTTTCACTAATTATCTTCTTTATTTTTTCATGTGCATGTTTGAACTAGGCTTGTGAAGTTCCTTAAACTCAAGCCCAAGCTTCAACCTGGACTACGTTTCCGCTCGTTGGAGTCTGGTGCTTGTGTGAAATCTGTTGGGTCTAACTACCCACTGGTCCAATATCAAGAGTCCAGCCCCTTTCTTCCCTCTCATTTTTTCTTCAGACGTTAAATCTTGTCGTTAGTTATTCTAATATGTTTTGACTCTAACGTTACTATTGGATATTGTTTGATGTTTTGGTTGTAGGTAAAAAGGTCAAATGGGATTATAAGATTGCTTACTTTTCGTTACTCTAATACATTTGAGCCTTAATAGTTTAAACTAATCTTTCAATAAATAAATAGCTTACCTGTGTTTTCCATTAACAACTTCAGTAATTTCAAGCTTCTTGGCAGATTCAAAAACGAAAACCAATTCTCTTTGGAAAATTATCAAACGGGTCACATAAAACACAAGCATTACTTTCAAAAAATAATAAAAGCAACCACGCACAACCGTTCTTACAAATGAGCTTGAAACATAAGGCCTTTCAACAAATAAGGTATAATCGTTTTCAATTAAGGTATATTTTAGTAATATCTTATTCATTAAGTTATAAAATCTCACAAATAAATATCATTCTTTTTCAGAAGAAATACACAACCTTTTCCAAAACAATGAGCTTTCAAACAAGAATTAGACGTTTTTTATAGATGTTACTTAGAAACTTTAGCCACTAAATAACTAGAATATAGACATTTCTTTCCCCAAACCTAGTCTAAGTTTAAGGAGCTACCTTAGGTAGATTTTAAGGGATTCCTAATACCTTCCCCTTAGAATAACTAGAACCTTTACCTGAATCTCACCGGTTAGCGGACCATTAGGATAACAATCTTACAAACACATTGGTACCCTAATATACCTTAAATATTAGGCGGCGACTCTCTTTTATCAATATCAGAAGAATCACTAGTTGTATTTTGTTTTGACCTGTGCAAAATAGGGTGCAACAACTTGGCAGCTCTGCTGGGGATTTTACACTTAGGTTCTCACCTTAGAAAACTTAAGCTAGACCTGAAATTGGGGATGTTTGTTTATATTCTGCTTTAATTATGCTTAATTTTGCAATATGTGTTTACTTGTCTTACTTGTTTACATTTCTATAACATGTCAAACATGTACTTATTTGCCTACTTTTAATATTGTTACTGCTGTCACAATTATCTGCTATTGCTTTATACATTGTCATCACATTTTTCCTATCGAGTCTTGGCCGAACACAATCGCACACAAATGACACGTGAGGGTTGTCTTTTACACCCCTCTGAACCTTCTTTCAAAACTTTCTAGTTTCAGAGAATGACTTAGTCAGGATAACTGACATAACATCTCGCAATTATTCAGTCCAACTCTAAAAATAGGAAACACTCTACTCTAGAAAACATAGGTTATACTACACAAACCTTAGGTGAATCGGTCCTTGGTATTGACCCACGATTAGGAAAATCACCCCAATGTCAATGGGTCATGCACCCAACGACGTGCCTTTCGTGGAACGACGAACCAATCCAGAAAAGACGCTAAATATCCGGAGCAAAACCCTTACCAAACCTTTTCACCTCTTTAGATGGAAATCAACTGCAACGTCCCCGATATTAACATGGTCATGGGTGCACCACACAAGCTGAAGCAGTGGTGGAGAAACATTTGTCGGGAGCATGGGAATAATATCGGAACACACCTGGGATCACTAACCTCCTCGATGAAGATTCGAGCCGAAAAAGTTCTTACTGGCTGCTGATAGAGTTTTGGGACCCAGCTAAGGTGGTCTTCAAGTTTGTCGATTGTGAATTGGCACCAACACTTGAAGAAATCACTTACTTCACGAAGTTACCATTTGCCGGGCGGAAACCAATACTGCCAGTTGTCATGCCTGCCATATGTTCCTTCGTGCATTGGGTCTGACAAACAACAGAAATTTGAGAAACATCGAAGTTGGATGAGTGAGTTTGGACCAGCTGTCGACAGATTCGGACACTAGGAAAGTTATGAGTGGCATCTTGACGAATTCCAATGCGATCATACAGTATGGGAGAGTCTCCACCCCCTAACCTTTTTTCTAGCATTGTTGGGATTATTATTTTTCCCCTAAAGAAAGGGACAAATCAACATTAACTTGCTGCCCCTGGTCTTGGCAACATTTCGAGGGAATCTGCAAGTCTCATGTGTTCCCATGATATTAGCAGAGATATTTTGGGCACTGTCACCATGCTCTAGAGGATATGATTTTTTCAAAGGCTATAACTTACTACTCCAGATATGTGCCACAAAACATTTCTTTCAGAGGTAGGAAATTATTGACTATTTTGTGGGCATCAATAACATGATCAAAACCCATAATGAAAGGATGAAATATTGGGTTACGCCGCATGGGCAAGAGGAGTGGCGAGACATGTTAACCTATCTGAGTGGGGAATTTGGGAACTGGAAACTTCCATGGTTAAGTAGCGGGGAAATTTTGAGAAGCCTGGGAAAGTACTTCATCGAGTTAGTGGGACTGGAAGGAATTCAGTCGTACGCACCTCTAAGGGTTCTAAGGCAATTTGGCCTGATTCAAGACGTGCCCCTCTAGTCAAGGAAAGCTTTATACGACGGAAAAATTCCAATCCCGAGGGTGAGGAGGCTCCAAAATGAATGGAAGGACTTGATCATGATGCCAATGGGGCAAAATCCTCGGTGCTTGCCTGAATACTTCGTGTGGATCAACGAGGAGGATGAGTTGGCCAGACCTAGCAACGAAAGATTGACCGGACTAGAGGATTCAGCATCAGCTCTGTAGATATATCACGAGATTTTGCCCCACTATCTTGTCACCATTGCCATGCATCAACAGGTGGTTGCCAGGTCGGTCGACCACATGTTGTCGCCGCTAGAAAACGACAACCAGGTGATTAAGTACATACAGATTAAGTTAGAAACAGAGTCGTAGGAGGATCCCGAGGAGGAACCAGAGTACAACAACGATGAGGAGGAAGTTGAAGAGGACCCTAAAAAAGAAATCTCGGGGATGATTATTAAGTGGCTGGTTGATTTCCCTTTATCTTGTACCCCCTTTTCATTTCCCTAAGAGCGAGCCTATGATCCCATGTAATCTTTTGTGAACTTTGAAAAAAATGTTGTAACCATCGTTCCCATCTTATTATAATCAATAGCCTATCAATGAAAACAAAAGTTTGCTCCGGAGAAATGTGTCAAAATCTGATTGTTCGTCAAATATTCGCGACATAGGCCTACCTCTGGCAAAGAGAGGTCCTTCGTATCTTAGGAGACGCACTTATCTGAATATGTGAAATAATTGCTCTATGTGCTCATATTTGTATAATCTTTGAAACTAAATTCTACTTTCCCTTATTTTCTCTCCTTATTGCTTTATTTTATCCTAAAAAATAGAGTTGGTTTGTGTTGATACGTAAAACTTGATGAGCCACCTTACAATCTGAGATCTAAGGGAAAGATGTCTTCAACCAACGACCCGGCCGAAAATGATTGAGTAATAGCCTATAAGCCAAGGCAATCGGGGCAAAAGGACGATACCCGAAATGATAAACACGTTGCCATAATGGCGCAGGAAATGGAGTCAATGAGAGAAAAAGTACAGCAAATCCAGGAGCTGGCACACTTGGCCATGACGACGCTTTCGCAACCACCCTGCTTATATTCCTTGGATTCAATCCCTGATCATATTCCTTCAATAACCCGTCAAACAACCAGTACACCAACCGCTATCACTACAAATCCCACAACCCAAGTTATACAACCAGTAACCCCCGCAAATCCACCAAATCCCCCTATACACACACCCTATGTAATTATGTCCAAATACGAATAAATCCATCAGCCACCACCAATATTGTTCACAGCCCTCCTCGTGATAATGTCACTTTTGCCAACAACCAGATTCAGCACATACCCGCGGCACACACCACCACACATGAGTTTTATATTCCACCAGTATATGCCACCTCTGAGCCTACCTTTATCGCACCCGTCACGGTCATAGTGCCCTATGAGATCGACCAATATGCTGAGATGAAAAAAGAAGCAAAATATAAGGAAGAGGAATCAGTGTCAGAACAGCTGCAAGTGTTGAGAAAACAGATGAAGAATCTCTAGGTTGCTCGAGGGAGCGAGAGCCTAGATTATGAGGACTTGTGTATACATCTCGTTGTTGATATGCCCGCAGGGTATATGATACACCCTGCGGTATTACATCGATGTTGCACCCCGCAATATTACGTCGATATTAAACCCCGTTGTATTACGTCGATGTTACACCCCGCAGTATTACGCAGATGTTATCCCCCGCAGTATTACGTCGATGTTATACCCTATAGTAAAATGAGGATTGGTTATGATGTTAAAATAACATATGCTAGAATATAAATATGCATAATACATATGATTAGCATAATGTAGGTCCTATAATTAGTAGAGAAATGTTGAGGTGCTTATGTGTATATATGTATTCCTTGTAAAAGATATGTTGCCAAGTAGAGACAAACATTGCCTCTTCCACCGTCCAAGGCATTTTTGCCATTACAAATTGATATATATCAAGTCTTAAAAGGGAAGGAAGTCATTTTAGGAGATGCTATAAGTATACAATTCCTTTAAGCACCATCTCAATCAATTAGAAGCTCTTTACAATTGCACATACAGACAGCTCTCTTTAAGGCAATTATTTTGTAATTTTCCACTTGGTTTGGAGGTTTTGTTTGTAAAGGTGTTGGGAAGGATTATATCCAACTCATCCTATCCCTTTTCTTCAAATAATTAAGGGTAAGAATTCAACAATCCTTCTAGATAAGTTCATCTTCAACTTGGAGAAATTCACTTTAAATTCTTATTAATGTAGAAATAAAGGTTCTTGTAGTGTATTTGAGGAGGATTTGATTGTGTTGAAGGGATGGAAATATAGTTATAAATATGTATATGTGTTGTTATCCTTTCCGTTCAAGGTGATATCATACTCTTCTCCATGTATTTGAGGTCATTTGGATCATAGTTTGGTTATTGATGAAGTGTTGTAGTTGTTGAACGGTTTTGAGTGATTTATTAAGGTATCCTATGGATGAAAATTATGAAGTATAGTTGTTTGTGATGGTGGTTGTGTTGTGAGTAGAGGAGAAGAGCTAGTAGTGTTGAATTGCCATTGTAGGATGATATGAAGCTTATGCACCCTAAGTGTTCGATAAAATATCGTAGTGAATCCAATTCTTGGTTTATTGATTCGATTGTGATCCAATCCATTTATACAATGTAGATTATCATTCGTAGAGTGTACTGGAACTCGTGATATATCGCTAGTCAAGCAACAAAGGTATATTAAGGGGTGCATATGATACAAACGAAACGAGCAAACACACAACTTTCATAAATGCCTCTATTCATAGAAGTACTAGGGGTGCCTATGTTCTTGATTCCCCACGTGTCCTATTATTATATCATTTGTTCATGGGTCTCAGAAAAATACGTAAGTTGATAAAGTTTATCCGAAGGCATATTGATCTTATAACATTCCGAGAGATCTTATTGACTTACTTTATTATGCATTGCATTCAAATATGTACATTGACCCATGACCAGATGGCGTTATATACATGTATATTATATGTATATAGGGTATGGGAAAAGGTTATGGTGTTATATATGCACCACCACCTGATTAGTTGGTATATGTTGATAATTTCTCCCACGAAGGCCGAGATGATATGATGGGATTCCCTCATAGTCTTGATAATATTGAGTACGCATATAACTATGCATGATATGACATTTATACGCATATGCATGACATTATAAATGTTTCATGATTCACAGAGCTATTCAGACATACAGGTTGAGTCAATTACTCCATGTTTCTTTCATGTCTTTTATATACTGATTTTCATGCCTTACATACTTGGTACATTATTCGTACTGACGCCCATATTGCCTAGGGGCCTGCGTTTCATGCCTGTAGGTGCAGGTAGACAGGATGACGGTCCCCCTTCTTAGGATCCTTGCACAGTGAGAGTTGGTGTGCTCCATTTGATCCGGAGCTACTTTTGGGTTTTGGTACGATATTTTTGTATACATATATGGGTATGACGGGGGCCAATCCCGTCCTTTATAAAGTTGTACACTCTATTAGAGGTCTGTAGACAGTCATGTATAGTTGGATAGTGTGTGGCCTTGTCGGCTTCTATTTTGGATATATAGTGGTCCAAAGCAGCCTTGTCGGCTCGCCTTACCGTCTTCCTCATATATAGTGGTCCAAAGCAGCCTGGTACACCAAGTTCAGGGCGAATGCACCACCAAAAATGTCAAGATCCTTCCATACTTGCATTGCGTAAAAGAGTTGTGTAAGAAGTTCACAAAGATCAAGTTTAAGCATGTTCCTAGAATCCAAAATGAGTTCACCGACGCTCGTCCAACTTTGTCATCTATGATCTAGCATCCAGACAAGAATTACATCGACTCCATCTAGATAGAGGTTCGAGATCAGCATGCATACTGTTTTCATGTAGATGAAGACCCATATGGTAAGCCTTGGTACTACGACATCAAAAGGTTCCTCAAAGTAAGAGGATACCCAGAGAATACCACCAATGGTCAGAAGCGAGCACTAAGAAAACTAGCGAATCACTTTTTTTAATAGGGAAGTCCTGCATAGGAGGACCCCGGACTTAGGTCTGTTAAGCCGTGTAGATGTTGTTGAAGCAACGAGATTACTTGAAGAGATATATGTAGGAACGTGCGGGCCTCACATGAACGGTTTCACTTTAGACAAAAAGATTTTAAGACCGGATACTTTTGGATGACCACGAAAAGTGATAGTATCGCTTCGTGCAAAAGTGTCATCAGTGCCAGATTCACAGGGATTTCATCCTGGTTCCACCTAATGAGTTGAACGTAATGGGTTCTCCTTGGTCGTTTGCCGCTTGGGGCATGGATGTGATTGGACCTATAGAACCTGCCGCATCAAACAGATATTGTTTCATTCTGGTAGCCATTGACTATTTCACCAAATGGGATGAAGCCTCTCATACAAGGTTGTCACAAAGAAGGTGGTGGCATATTTCGTCCGTAACAACATAGTCTGCAGAATCAGGATCCTGGAGTCAATTATGACTAACAATGCAGCCAATCTCAACAGCGACCTCATGAGGGAAATTTGCGAAAAGTTCAGAATCGTCCACTATAATTCCATATCCTACAGACCACGAGAAGCTATCATTTGCCCTACTTGGTTACCACACTACCATGAGGACATCTACTGGGGCAACGCCATACATGTTGGTATTTGGCACAGAAGTTGTGATACCCGCAGAGGTCGAGATACCATCTTTGAGAGTCATTCAAGAAGCCAAACTAGATTACGCAGAATGGATACGTACCAGGCAAGAACAACTCATGCTCATCAATGAAAAGAGAATGGACACAGTGTGTCGTGGTAAGTTGTCTCAAAATAGGATAACCAACGCATTCAACAGAAAGGTGAAACCTCGGCAGTTCACACCGGGGCAGCTGGTTTTGAAAAAGATATTCCCTCATCAAGAAGAGGACAAAAGAAAATTCGTGCCAAACTGGACAGGTCTTTATGTGGTTTATCGAGTATTGTCAGGAGGAGAATTGACCCTAGCAGGAATGGATGGCAAAGTCAGCACGAAGCCCATCAAGATGCAGTCAAGAGATATTACATCTAAAGATAATAGAATTAGTTTTGTTGTAACAGAACTACGCCTCACCTGACTTCCCGCAGTGGGATACGTAGGCAACCCACATAGGGTTCGGTCTCCCTCCCCCTTTTGTAATAGAAAATCCAAATGTCATTTTGTATGTATTTATAACTATGCCACAACTTGATTTCCTTTGGCGGGAATACGTAGGGAATCCATATTGGACTCAGTCATCTATTGTAATTGAACTACATTTTGGCCTAATTCCATTTGGATACATAGGCAGTCTGAGTCAGACTCGGCCACTTCATTTCATTTTCTTACCATTTTGCATCTAGTGTAATCGAACTACATTTTAACTTGATTCTATTTGGATACGTAGGCTGCCTGAGTCAGGCTCGGTCATTCCATCATAATTCATTTATCATTTTATCATCCTCGAACTACGTTCAGACCTAATTCTGTTCAAATACGTAGGCAACCTAAAAAGGTTTGGTCATAACCTTAGGAAATCATTTATAATACATTTGTTTAGATCAGGACGTGATCGCGATGGCAAGAAGCTATGTCATCAGGGGCATCTCCAAAAATTGTCATCAACGGGACAAAATCATCCAAAAATGATACTCGCGTCGGAAGGAATTTCTAAACATGTCATAATCCGAAACAATGGCATTCGCCATTAAAGATAAACGATTTTCAAAATGTTTTCAAAAAATTCTACCTTTCCTCCTACCGAACTTCGTGGCATAACCCACCAGATCTGGGGCAAGTCCAAGTCTATGATCAACACAAATCAACACCCCCTATAAATAATTTTCTTTGAGCGCAAGATTGACAGGATACCAGAGCGCACTAGGAACAATGACAGACCCACTACCATCTCATGAACACATATCTCTCCCTTAATAGTCAATTCATTTTCTCATATAGTTAAGGACTAACTTCATATTCTTTGCAGGTATTTCGGAACCAAGTCTTAGATGCATTCAAAGTACCTTGCATATATCAATATGTTTGCTCAACCAATCGGAGCGCCTTGTACATATCGCACCTCCGGCTTCGCCAATCGGAGCCCAGTATATAGCAAACTATTCGCTTCGCCAATTGGAGCCCTATATATAGCAAATTGTTCGCTTCGCCAACTAGGGCATTTCGCACAGATCACACTGTCACTATGCCATATTAGAGATTCCAAGTAGATAGTCGCAAACTTCATCGTCGACCCCACCAATCGAAGGATGGACCGTCCAAATCCACCATATTTTCTGCCAATCGACGACCACAAATTAGTTCTGCAGTCGAGAGTATCTCTTGGGCATGCTCATTTATTTCTCTGCTTTATCTTGAATATTTTGACGTTTTATTTATGCAGCTTACATGCAATTTTACACTCAAAGTCATCTACTCCCATCGCGTGGAGATACTCCCATCGTGAGGAGATTTTACATTTAAATTCAACTGCTCCCATCGCGTGAAGGTACTCTCATCGCGTGGAGATTTAAATGGTCCAACAACTGCGGAATGGTACACAGCCTGACTAACAATCACATCAAATTCAAAGGCCTATCCTCGGCATCCCAAATAATGATCTAGAGCTGGGAGACTTCAGATTTAAACATCCCGTCGCCCTGAGATCACAAATAACGGTTTGCCGGCAGCCATGAATCATCATTCCTGCATTATTTACATCATATATTACCATTTATATTTTGATATATGGGTATGTGTGTATCTTCTTTTGCAGGTTGAAACACTGCGACGTGGAACTTCTTCTAAGCAACAAACCAAGTTACACCGCTATGAGAAACTCATAAGCGAGCCAAGGATCCAAACTCCAACTTAGTATGATCAGTAGAACTCCAAAATCGTCAAGTCCTTCAAGTCTCATAATCAAGCTACGATCTGTGGAGTCACTCTTGGTTCTAAGATCTTCCCGTCTTATAGTATAGTTATAACACGATACTGGGGCAACTCATGCAAGCACCCCCTCTCCAAATCGTCATTCCATAACTACATGAGGTCTGGTCTTCGTTAATCTCGAGCTATGTAGGCGATTCAAAACTAGAATTCGGCCTCTAATCTCACAACTATCTTTTCCAAATCCATATACCATTCATGCAATACATGCCTAGAGTAGGGACAAAATTGGTCTTGAATCAATTTCTTTGCCCGCAAACTCTTTCATCGTCTCCGGTCAAAGAGGGACAGCTATTGATGACCAATATTTACCCTCCCTTTTAAAATTAAATTATTTATGCTTAACAATTTGCAGTAAATGTGGTAAAATATTTTTAACCAATAATACCTATTTTTGTTAAAATATAATAGGAAATAATAATATTTTTATTAAAATATAATAGGAAATAATAATTAACAATTATTGAATTAATAATTTGTATTAAATATTTATGTATTATATTACTCATACTATTTTGGAATTATTAAAATGACCTTTCTATTTTAATAATCGAGTTTTACAATTAAATTAATAAATTAACCTTTGATTTTTAACTATATCGCTTTATTATTTTAATTAATCCGAAATTAGTTTCAGAATTTAATAAATGAAGTGTTTAAATAATTAGTCATGGTAATTTATAATATATTTGATGATTATATTTTATTATATTTAATTAGAATTAATTAAGTTTAATTAAGTTAATCTTTAAATGGGTTAAAAGATCAAAAGGCTAAAATTATAATTAATTAACTAAACTCGATGTGGCTATGAATTAAATTTTGTTTCAGTTGATTAAGCCTAAAATACAAGCCCAATCAAAAGGTACCACGTCACCCGTCTTCCTCACTCACGGAGAAAACACAAATAGATCTGGACCGTTGATTTAACTCATCAACGCTCCATGTTTAATCTCCATTTTCCTCCTTTATTTAATTTTGCTGAAACCTCATCTCCGCCATTGGATTATAGGGATCCAACGACCGTCTCTTTTTATAATAAAAATGTTTCATTAAATCCTTATGCCTTGAATTATCGGGGCCGTTGATCAAATGATCCAACAGCCCATATCCCGTCTCCCATTTATAACCGATATACGACCCCCTAAACCGTAATCACTTTCCCCCTATGGCCGCCCTCATTTCCCAATTCTCTCTCTTTTCTTTCATCCTCGCCAGCCATATTATTCTTAAAACAATGCATAAATTTGTGCAAGGTCACAAATCCGACCTCAAATAATCTTTTCTATCCTTGCTTAACCGCGAATCCCACCTGAACTTTCCCCCTTCGTTACCCTAATTTGAATCTCCAACCCAGAAGCCCTAAACTTATAGGTGAAACCTAAGATTTCATATGTCCTTCCTCTGTTCCGTTGAATCGAAGCATGCATGGCCATAATCTTCAACTTCATCATCATTATTTGATGTCCAGAGGTCAAACGCAATGACCTCTGGATATTAGGTTTTGACCGCTGGTCCAAAGGCTTCAACGGTTGACCTCCTCGAGCTCAGGTAAATTCTCCATTGATTTTCCCCTATGTAGTTCTCTAATTTAACTTGCTTACTATCGTCATCTACCATATCTTCACTCTTCACTATCTGTTCGAACTCAATCGAAATCCTAAGTGGCTTGAATGCCACTATAAATAGGACATTCAATGTCTCTACCTAACAGACATCAATACATTTAACATCACCGGCAAATATATTTAAAGAATTAAAAAGTTCAAGTTTTTCTAATAAGTATTATGTTCCAGTAGTTTCTCACTAATTTCTCTTTTCCTCTTTTCATTTCTGCTCGAGTTCAATCTCTGTGAGTGGATCGTTTTTGGTTTGGACTCCTAAATGACTAACAATCGACTCTTATTTGGTTTGCTGCTCTGTAGAAGGTCAGTGTATACTGACCCTGTCTCTATCTTTTAATTATGCAATTTTGTGATATTTTTCTTGTTAATCACCTTTCGCCTATGATATATATCAGTTGTACATGACTATATTTGTTATATTCTGTTTGTTGTATGCCATTTTTTCTGTTGAGTTGATAATTCCTGATAAATTGTGTTGTTATCTGATCTATGTTTCATTTCCCATAACTTAGCTAGATAAAATATTTTCATGATGTTGATACTCTTCTGAACAAATCCTGTTGAACCTTTTATGATTAGTTGAACTAAGCCTTAAGTTAATTCTATGTATGCTCTATCTCTACCGGTTAAATGATAGCTACACTACTATATTTAGTTGACTTAATTGAGCTATACTCTTAAACTTCTCCTAATGTCCTGTTAAGATTTCACATCCGATGCACTGTGTTATACTGATCCTCACACTTGTGATGTTATACCACATTGTTTTGGTTCAATAAAAATGATTCTCATCAAAGATCATGCCTTACATTTGACCTGTTTGCTTTGATGATCTTAACTGAATAGTTTGTTGTTAGAACCATGCTTGTTATATACATATAAGGATTCATGCAAGTCTATCATTGTAGTTTGAACTCATGTGAAGGACCTATCAATATAGCTATCACACAACCTGCTCACTTGTTGTGTCCAAAACTGTCATGTCTCTTTTGTTTTATGATGATGAACTCTGTAGTAGTGGCCATCTAGAACCTTATTGTATGTTGGTTGATTGACTCCTAATGACCTTTATGCATGTGCTTATATTCATCATACTTCTGTTAGTCCAGTAATGCCCATGAACCTTTACATGCTCTTTAGTTGAGAAAGTTTCATGTTTAAATTACTATGTTCTTTGCTGGAAACTTTTCTTGACAGATTGAATCTTGTTTGCCTTAATAACTTAGCAACTTGAGTGAATAATGTTGAACATAAGATCTAGAAATGGGAAGTTTACTCGTGTAACCTAGTTAGTAAGATCACTCACATTTTAAGTAAACTCACTAAGACATGTTTGCCATGTTCTCACCCACTAAGAATGAACATCCCTACCTACTGTCTCATATCTGGTTGATATTCTTGTCTATAAAACACTTAATTATAAATCTAGAGTTGTTTGGAAACTTGATAGACTACAACTAGATATCATGCTATTAAGTTTGAACTAGACTAAAACTAACCTTTCTACTTATATTGATATATCTACTGGTTGTTGTTATCTTTGGGAAGCCTGAACAAGGCTGTTAGTACATGTGTTTAGTGAAGTAAGGTCTCAGCCATGTATATGTTTGCCTTGGATTGTTCTGAAGATTAATAAAATGACTGTGGAAGTACTATGAATCTAGTTAAGAATCCTAAAATGTTGAACCCTCGGTAGAATTAATGAAACTAATGCATATGTCTTTCTTTGTTACATACTAATACTTAGATCATTTAATCAGGCACCTCCGAATATGAATTAGTTAAAGACAACACTTACCTACTGATAATATGCCACTAGTCCTCTTAGTTTATAACTGTATCTTAGTAATGATCATACATGTGTTCTAATGCATGCTAAGATCAACCTTAAGGTCTTTGATGTTATTGGAACCCTATAAATCTATCTACAGTGATTCATCTTTGTGCTCAGTGTTCTTATAAGGGGGTCCTAAGGTCTATATTGTGATTGATTCTGAAATGATCATGTCATGTACTCTAATAATAGTGAAATATCCTCTGTATTTGTTTGATTCAAGTTGTTAAATTGCTATGTGCTTGAGCCTCTGAAAAGCTTATAAATAGCCTCCTGTATTTACTGTCTGCATACTGGTTACTAAGTTGACACTTTATTTATGTATGAACCTTTGAGGAAGAGTGAAAGTGATTGAGTTAGGGTATTTGGGTGTAAAACTTGGTTTGTGGTTGAGGTACCCCTCTTTGACATTCAACCGCTACAAGGATCGTGAATTAAGGGAAGGGAAGAATGAGACCATAATTTGGAAGTCACCCCCGACCGATACCTAGATGGCAACCTAACCGAGTACGTCATAATTGAGAAAGGGAAGACCTACCCCCCCAGAGCCAGAACACAAGCGCCGACCTCTCCGCCACCAGCACAAGTGAATTGTTGGTTTAGTAAGCTAAGCATTTCCATCCTTTATGATTATGAAAAAGGAATGGGGCCAAATAACATAAAGAAAGGAGACTTATTTTAACCACAAGGGCCCGCCCCGCCAAGCCAAAGTGGGCTCAGCGGTCAGTCTCCATTCTAATTATGTTAGGGGGTCTTTCGCTTGTTATCTTTGGGCGTTTTACTCTCTTTCAAAGAGATGACTATTCAAACCTCAGAGTATTCGGATGCACGTGCTTTGTGTCGTTCTGGATTTTCTTTCAGTATGCTGGGGAAAGTACCTCACCCTCACTATTACTTTCCTTCATTCAGGTATGGGGGCATTCGAATGGTTGAATTAATGACTTCGCTTTGTTAGCTGTGATATACTCTATTAACAAAACTCATCTCTCCATTTTTTGTGAAAAGGGGGACAGGGAGCTGAGCCAGGGAGGAGAGGCGAAAGAGAGATTTTCGAGCCTGCAAGCAGTAAGTAAGACGAAGGTGGTAAGCAAAGCGAGGACGATAATTCTGGGATTTTTCGAATGGTAATGAAGCTTGCCATTCTGTTTATTTGGCCGAATCCGACTCTGGGCCTACCCTTTTGCTACTTTTTCATTATGCTGGTTCAACTATTGCTTATGCTTGAAATATCTAAACACCTAAAATCCACTCTCAATAGATGCTGCCCCTTAAATGAACGACCTTATCTTGTATCGAAATTTTTTTTGTGCTCTTCTACAGCTTATTCTGCATAGGCTTTGTAACTTCTGGAATTCAAAAAGGAAGTTTTTCCAAGCCTGAAGCTTGCATGAATATGGGTTGTGCTCGAGAGGCTATAAATCGATTGGACCTGCCAATCGAATGATCCAGAATGGCTGGTAATACCACTTAAGGGCGGATAGAGATGCTTTATTTATTTATGGATTCTATGCGAGATTCGGTTAGTGTGAAGTGCGATCCTGGCTCAGAAGGAAAAGCTATATACTTAACACATAGAGCAACTTCGCCGAGCCAACTAGCATCCCTTTGCACTGTGCATTTTTTCGAACAAAGAAGGCCCTACTTAGTTGACTGACAATGCTATCGATCGAACTATCTCGAAAGCACTAGGATCCGGATCTGTCCCAAGGGTTTGGTTGTTCGTTGATTCAAGTGGTATGTGAGTTGGGTTTAGAACGTCGTGAGATAAATTTTAGGAAAAGGATCTTTTTTTAGCTCTTTTCCCCCTTACTCTTTAATATCATCGTATTTTTTTTTGCTATCACTCTAAGCAAGTTCTAGTGGTGGGTTGTCTTCCTGGACCTTCCTCAAATAGATGGATCTGGGATTGATTGTGGAATCGAGCATAGTAGAAGTTCATACTCAGCGTGAAGGAAAGTGCTTCTACTCTCTCTGAGGGGGGACGATTGGGGCGTGGACATAGACACAATCAATAATTCGCTTCATTTTCAATTATGCCTTGCTCTAGCTTCTTTAGGGGTTATTACTTTTTTGGTAGCTCAACACATGTACTCTTTACCTGCTTATCTGCTCTGAGAGCTTGTTGATAATTTAGGGCATGTAGATACTAGTACAACGTCTCCTATTCATAGATCTGCGCCCGCCTTTATACAGTTGGATACAAAATTATCTATTTTTGAAACAAGAATTAAAGTAGTAGATCTTTTAGCCCATTATCGTCATGGAGGAAAAATCGGACTATTCGGGGGAGCTGGAGTGGGTAAAACAATACTTATTGATTCAGATAAAAAATTATATTACCTCATTTTGATTTCTGGTCTACTGGAAATTTAGTTGATAGTATAGCTTCAAAGTGGAATTGATGTGCACCCAATTCCACGGACATCATTAGCAAACCAAAAAGATAATTTTAAAAAATGTTATAGATATGATCTTTTAGCATATAAATCGATTAATTATGAAAATAAAAATGATTCTTTTATTTCTAGATTACCCTTTCAAGTAAATAAAAACCTCAAAATTTCTTCTAATTCCGGCGGGTTTTACCGGGTAGGTATAATTCAACCGACATCTGATTGGGTTACTTTAAATCAATCTTTATAGCACAGCTCTAATAGTACAGTTCAAGGTGTTGTCTTATGACACGGCATGGTAATTGATCGAGTGCGTTCCGGAGTTGCCGTAGTTCTGTTACCGCCTTGCCCTAAACTAAAGGAGCAGGTAATTTTGTTTAGCTTGAGGGATAAATTACATGGCTGACCTGCCAGTCCATCAAATATCGGTAGTGGGTATGCTTCCTACACTGAGACGGGGCCTTGGGCAACACACGTGCTACAATGGCCGGGACAAAGGGTCGCGATCCCGTGCCCCTTAAACAGTGTGAAAGTGTGGTAGGCATGCTCTACTATTTATCCCTCTATTTGTCTATCGCTTTCAGTTCCATGGTACACTTTAATTTTACTTGCCATTATTGTTGGATAATGTGAGGTCACGTCTACACCAACTTGAGCTTCCCTTTAAACGATCAAAAGAATCACAAAAATACTTTAAAACATCTTGAGCATTTCAAAAAGTTACAGTTATTTTGAAGAGGTTTTTACATGATAAATCTTTTTTAAAGAGTTATTAATATAAATGGTATTAATTTTACTTTATTCCAAAAATAGCAAAATCATTTACAATTGTGGTATATTTTAAAATCTCATACCTTTTATTGCCTACGTATTTTAAAAGATTCATTAATTAAAGAATCACTAATTAAGGGATGGATCATTAACTTATTCTCCTTTATCCCCCTCAAAACCTAATCTCGTTTTCTCTTCCCCTTCATACAGACGACTTCATTCACTCTCTTACTTCTCCTCTTCCATATACGTTTTTCAACTTGACCATAATGGCTCATTCATTATTTTATAAATATATTATGAATAATATGCTTTGTATTTTTATATATTCCATAAATATACCATAACATGCTCTAGCTAAAATAAATATGCGCAAACATATATAGATTATATCATTGTTGTATTATTTATATAATTAAATATTCTAATTAGATATGCTATATACCAGAAATTATTTCATAAATATATAATGAATATATTATATACTATATATATTTCTAGTATAATTAATAATATTTTTTAGATCTCGTTTGTTGTATAAATTATAGTTATAGCTCATATATATATATTTTTTAGATCTTGTTTGTTGTATAAATCATAATTATAGCTCATATATATACCACGTATTTTTTGTGAATTATAGGATTTGGTATTTTTAATTTATATTTATCTTGGTTCACACTTAAATACACATACCATAATCATACAGTGTATAACCATCAGAATATCGCTTTTGCTTGTGATAGTATAAGATTATTATAAAAAAAAATTGTAACACTAAGCAAGAGGCATATTTTTGGAAGGAAAAAAAAAACTGAAAGAAAAAATGGAGCTATTCACATGTGAAAGGGGAACTGAACAAATTTGAATAGCATTTGCTTATGTTTAGTAGCATAGTATCCCTAAAAATGTGCAAAATGAATGGAAAATGGTGATGATTAATGGGTAATTAATTAATATTAATGTGCGTGGATCCGTTTTTTGCTATAGAATCTGCTATCCATATAATTATGGATTTGCTGCTATAAATTTATAATCATTTCTTAAATCTTGTCTAGTAATAAAAGTTGCCCTATTTTGAAACCCACAATTGATGAATTTTGGAGAAGCTTGAATGTGGAAAGATAAATTTTTTGGGTGTTTATGGTTTCTGTTGGTTGATAGTTCGTAAATTCGATTTATTATTGTATTTGAAGCTCAAATCGTGATTAAGTTACATGTTTTGTAAGATTTATATGGTGAAAATTAGATTAGGAAAGTAACCTACCATTGTTGAACAAACATAAAGAAGTGAGTTTAAATTTCAAATCTGATTTTTATGAGAACTTTAGAGTCGGTGTTGTTTAATTTGTTGAAATAGTTAAAGGAGGTTGTCTACTAAATTTAAAACTATTTGGTGGAGATTTGGACTGGTTTTGAACAAGTATTGTAACTGAAAATCGTAAAAAGCGTTCGTAAGTATGGCTAGCGACGTTTATATACTTTTATACATTGTTATACACTTTTATATTAGGTTTACATACATTGTATATTACTATATATACATTTATACAAGGTAGAAGATTGGTTATATATGTATATAAGTACTATATAATACTGTATACATACAACTTCAAAAAATAAAATAAAAATAATGTTGGCTATGTGGTTTGTAAACGAAAAATGTGACTGTAGGTGTAAATTGTAATATGTTGTGTGCTGTAATTTGTGCAAAATTCCCAAAAATAAAACCCTTACCCGCCGCTTTTCTAACAAAAACAGAAAACGGATAAAGTTTCTCTCATCTCTGTCTCTCTAGCACTCAAAGTTTGTGCTGAAGTAGAAATGCTTGCCAACCCTAGCTTCCATGGACGACCTCTGCAATATGTACCAACAGTTCGTAACGAACTGTGCAGGCCCTACGCTTGCCCTCTACAGCTTCACAGCAGAAGCTATCAGTTCCTTGCTTCCTCATTGGGAGACAAGAGGAAGAGAATAAGAAGAAGAAGCATTAGCCGAATTTTTAAAACTCAATTCTCCGTAAGAGCTTCAGCGGAGCCTCAGGACTTGTCGGTTTTGGCTGTGGGTAGTGCTGGAGTTCAAGCCTCCCCATTCTCTGTTCGAATACCCGTTGGGGATAGACATGTAATGCTCGTCTTCTCTAAATGCGTCACTATTGTTTTCCATGTGCATTATTTTACTTGTTTTTTTTAACGAAGTCTATGTAATATTCCTCCGTCCAAATTCGTTTGGCTCTGGAGGAAGATAGTTAAATTTTACTTCCTAGTTTGGTTCTCCTGTAGCTAAATATGACAATAATAAGTAATGTTTCTTCTGTTCCATTTGTAGGTTGACTTGGTGGGCAATTGACCAAGTGTTAAAATAAATGGATAGTCTCTATTGAACCTAGCATTACTAAATATTGTAAGGAGGGGTTTAATCTTACTAGAGTAGGATAAATATACTATTGCATGACGTGTTTGGCATGCAGGAAAATTATTTTTCGTGAAAAGTGCTTCACCTAGAGAAATTAATTTTTGATGATTTTCTAGTGTTTGGTTGAGTATAAAAATAAGTGACATGTGATAATTGTATAAGATGGAGGATATGGTTTCATGATACTATTTTGGTGATATCTTTTGAATATTAAATACTCAAAACAATGTCCAAGTGTTGGTTGAAGCAAGTGGCAGGAGTAAGATTTCGGATAGTTGTGAAGGAAAATGACAAGTGACAGATATCATTTTTCCATTTTAGTTTCCACAATCTAAGTTAACGAAATGCTGGAATGGGGAAACATATACAATAATTTCTATAGTTAACTTGAGCTATTATGCTGTCTATGTTCTTAAATCTTAATTCATCCATTTTCCAAATTAATCTATTGAGTTATCTATTTTCTTGATCCATCCAACTTGAAACTAATACAATAAGCTTCCTGAGCTATCTATCTTCTGAATCAGTTTATTGCATATTTACAGATAACGGTTGAGACAGGTCTTATAGGGAGGCAGGCTAGTGGGGCAGTTACAGTTACAGATGGAGAAACTGTAAGTTGTTTTCTTCTATTCACAACCTTGTGTCTGATGGAGGATTGTTGCATCCAGCTTCCTATCCAATTGATGGTGTAATTTTTTTGTGAACACATTTGTGTTTTTGGTAAGTAGACAACTTTTTTGCAGATCCACCTCTCAAAATGTAATTGGAGAAGATTCTTGTATTTCTCTCTCTTAAATTTACCCAAATGAGCAGAACACCTCAAAATTCTCTGTCACTGCAATACCATGAAACTTAATGAAAGGCACTTTGTAAACACATCTTACTTCATTATAAACAACAAAAACAACTATGCCTCAATCACAAGCTAGTTGGCTCGGTTATATGAATCTTCACTATCCATTTTCCTGACATGTATTGTTAGATGAATTTTGGATGAAGACACAAGATATTGAAAATAAGTAAAAAAGAAGCAGAGATGGAAAGGCGCCAGGCTTTTCTTAATACATTATACATGCAATTGTTTGTACGTAACCTAGAACTGTTTAAGCTACATTTCTTCCAAGTATTAGAAACATATTAGGAAAAGAATATTCAATCGAATTCTATGGATTTTGAACATTACAATATAGGGCGAGTTTCATTTTATGGCACTATTTTGTGCTAATGGCACAAATATCCCTTGGCCATTGAAAATTTACGCAAACCTTCTAAAGGTTTTAGACTAAAGCGCAGTGGTGACCCTATATGCAAATCTTCTCAAGGGTATAGGCTAGAGTCAGTGGTTAGTTTTTCCTTCCAACTAACAGAGCTTGCTGTCATGTATTTATTTTGATTCTCCTCTTTCACTTTCCATTTTTACCTTCCTTTCAATTCTTCTCTTCTTGTTCTTCCCAGCCAATAATAACTTATATTTCTTTCAATATTTACCGTTTTCAACCTTATTTTGTCTTGGTCATATTCTAAATGAAAGAGGATTATTTTGGTTCAAGTGTGTGGTGTTTTTGGAGGGTAAACGGGCTTAGAACCAGACCAACGCTCAACTTAACTGAGAGTCATGTTTGGAAGGAAAAACTAAAGGTTTTGCTTTAGTCTATGACCTTGAGGACGTATTATTGTGGAATCGCGAAAATTGACTGCTATCATAAACCTCTGAATCAGCTAAGTTTACGACTTGAAGATTAGCGGACTTGATTAACAGATATATGCTGCAGGGTAAACCATGCCTCGGATCGTTGCTCTAGTCAATTTGATTTTGCAGTTTAGATTAGGACCCTTAGAAGAAGCCAGTAGCAAGAGATATGTAGTCAAGTCAGATTCATCAAAACAAGAGCCATACTCGAGTTGGTAATGTGATAGACTTATCTTGTTTAGTGCAAATCCAACTAAGAGACATAGGTTAACTTTGATCCCAACAACAAGAACAACAAACCAGTGTAATCCCACAAGTGGGGTTTGGGTAAGGTAATGTGTACGCAGACCTTACTCCTACCCTGAGCAGGCAGAGTGACTCTTTTCGATAGACCCTCGGCTCAAGGTGAGATGAAAAAAGAAGCAGTAGCAACAGGGAGTAATAATAGCAAAATAGCAAGAAAGCCGAAGCGAAAGACACAAGTAGTAATAGAAATCTAAAAATAAGAAAATACAAGACTAACACTAATACTACTGGCATGGACAAGGAAAACTCATGGCTACCGATTAACCTCCTACCCTAATTCTCGACCTCGACACCCTCCTATCAAGGGTCATGCCCTTGGTAAGATGAAGCAGCGCCATATCCTGCCTAATCACCTTTCCTTAATACTTCTTTGGCCGACCTCTACCTTTTCTCACACCCACCAAGGCCAATCTCTTACATCTCCTTACTGGGGCATCAATGTCTCTCCTCTTCACATGCCTGAACCATCTAAGCCTCGCTTCCTACATCTTGTCCTTCACTGAGGTCACACCTACCTTGTCCCGAGTATCTTCATTCCTAATCTTATCTATCCTGGTATGCCCGCACATCCATCTCAACATCCTTATTTCTGCCACCTTCATCTTCTATACATGAGAATTCTTGACTGGCCAACACTCTGCCCCATACAACATAGTTGGTCTAACCATCTCTCTGTAGAACTTATTCTTAAGTTTGGTGGCACATTCTTATCACATAAAACACTGGATGCGAGCCTCCATTTCATCCATCTCACTCCAATACGATGTGCAACATCTTCGTCGATCTTTCCATTTCCTTGGATTACCGGCCCAAGAGACTTGAAACTTCCTCTCTTGGGGATAACCTGTATATCAAGCCTCACGTCCACATCCGCTTCACGAGTCACGTCACTGAACTTGCACTCCAAGTATTCTGTTTTGGTCTTGCTCAACTTGAAACCTTTAGACTCCACGGTCTGTCTCCAAGCCTCTAACCTTGTGTTAACACCGCCTCGCGTCTCGTCAATCAGTACAACATCATCCGCAAATAACATGCACCATGACACCTCTACTTGAATGTGACGCGACAATGCATCCATTGCCAAGGCAAGTAAAAATGGACTAAGGGCTGATCCCTGATGCAACCCCATCACGACCCTCCCACTGTCCTCACCCTGGTCTTAGCTCCATCATACATGTCCTTAATCGCTCTAATGTAAGCCACAAGCACACCTCTAGCCTCCAAACATTTCCACAGGACCTCCATTGGGACTTTGCCGTATGCTTTTTTCTAGGTCAACGGACACCATATGCAAGTTCCTCTTTCTCTCCCTATACTGCTCCACCATTCTCCTAACAGGGTGAATGGCTTCCGTAGTTAGAACGCCACGGCATGAATCAGAACTCGGAAATAGACACACTCCTCCTCACGTTCACTTCCACCACCCTCCCAAACTTTCATAATATGGCTTAACAGTTTGATGCCCCCTATAGTTATTGCAATTTTGGATATCCCCCTTGTTCTTGTACAATGGGATCATCATACCCCACCTCCATTCCCTGCGTTCTTCCAAAATTCCACCGGAATTTCATCTGGCTTGGTTGCTCTACCCTTGTTTATCTTACGAATAATTCCCTCGACATCCGCAACTTTAATACGCCTACAATACCCAAAATCACAACGTCTCTCGGAGTGTTCCAAATCGCCAAATATAATGTTCCTGTCCCCTCTTCGTTCAAAAGTTTATGGAAGTATGTTTGCCATCTACGTCTAATATGTGCCTCTTCCATCAAAACTCTGTCATTCTCGTCTTTGATGCACTTCACTTGGTCCATATCACATGCCTTCCTTTCTCTTACCTTGGCTAGCCTGAACAACCTCTTGTCCCCAAGTTCTTCATACAGACGTCTGAGTGCTGCAGGCTTAGCTACCGTTACCGCTAACTTCGCCTCCTTCTTAGACTTCTTATACCACTCCCTATTAGTCCTTTTCTCCTCCTCGTCTATGCTCTCCACTGGCTTCAGATACGCCACTTTTTTAGCTTCCACTTTTCCTTGGACCTTTCCATTCCACTATCAGTCCCCTTTGTGACCACTAGGGTAAACCCTTCGAGACCCCTAATATCCTTCTAGCAGCTTTCCTAATGTAATTCGCTGTCGTGGTCCACATACCGCTCGTGTCCCCACTACTCCTCAAAGTCCCCATAGCCAACAACTTCTCCCCCAGCTCTTGAGCTTTGTCCGTAATGAAAGTTCCCCACTTGATCGTAGGTTGACCATATACCGCCCTCTTTTTCCTCTTCCTCATGATCTCTAAATCCATTACCAAGAGCCTTTGATCCCAAATTATTGATTTAAAAGTATCGGAAGAGGTGAATCTGCCCTTGATTTGAAAATCCAATTCTTTGTTTACTTTCTTGTCTAAGGTTAAAACTCAATTTGAATATACAACTTAATTAATTACATAAGTCCCTTCTCAGATGACGACATATTTTCCTTTTCTTTCTAAAAGAAAAACCCATTTTTTGTCTTTCTAAAATCATCAACGGTGAAATCAAAACTACTTATCAGTTTGCTTTTTGATGATAACTTTTAAAACAAAAAATGGGTTTTTCTTTTAGAAAGAAAAGGAAAATATGTCGTCATACTTTTAAAACATTTATTTGAAGATAAAAATAGCTGTGGTCTTGCTTTCAATATTTTGGAAGACCCTTGTTGCTTTGACTATTTCAAGATTCAATAACTTATGAGCATACGTATCAAGGTTTTGAAAATGTAGGAACTCTTTCTAAGTAACATTTGGCCCTTCAACTCTTGGTGATGGTAAAAGTTATTCTTAATTCGTTTCAATTATATACGTACTAAAGGTTACGGTGAAATATCATGTCTGTTAAATATCAAGCTTCTAACTTTTTCTCCACTTCGGCGACTGGTCTATGATCCGTAGTTTCATATGCTTCTAGCTGAGAATTGAGTACGTGCTCCATTGAACTTGTCATGAACTAAATATGATACTTATCTAATTTAATATTCTTCTTGCCAGAAAGAACACTAGTTTTCTTTTAATTATTTGGAACAGATTTAGGAATACAATATCCTTGATGGTGTTGGTGGATTCACGCTTATGTCATCAAGTTTTTTATTATTGAACCAAGAACTAAATACACTAGTCTAATTAATGAAAAGCGATCAAACCAACCGAATGCACACTTCCATTTGCACCAGTGTCTAATAACAAGTCCGGTTATAGACGCCATCTTCAAATTCTTGGTCTGCCTCTGAGCATAGATGGGACTTTAATAGTAATGACAATTTGTGCTGATTAAGACAAAATCTTTTCCTTTTAGTATGTCTAATAAAGAAAAGAACATTATTTTTGTAATAAATCTTATATAATTTTTTTTCTTACTTGTTATAAATATTATATGAAATCTTTGCTAAAAAAGTATTATATACAAAGCTTCCTGTTATTGTGTTCATGTCTAATGGAGGAACTAGTAAGCAGCAACAACAACAACAACAACAACAACCCAGTATAATCCCACTAGTGGGTCTGGGGAGGGTAGTGTGTACGCAGACCTTACCCCTACCTTGGGGTAGAGAGGCTGTTTCCGATAGACCCTCGGCTCCCTCCTTCCAAGAACTCCCCACCTTACTCTTGGAGTGACTCGAACTCAAAACCTCTTGGTTGGAAGTGGAGGGTGCTTACCACTAGAGCAACCCACTCTTGTCGGAGGAACTAGTAAGCATGGTGTCAAAACTTTAGACGAGAAAGTAAACACTAAACAGGACCTACATGAAGGACGTTTGGTTTTACCAATTCTATAGTGCATGCACCATGATTCCGAGAAGCTTTAACTATCAAATAATTGGGTCTTTGTGGTAATACGTATGGGATTTGGGTTGTTGCGCTAGTATATTTGGTTAGACTGCAGTGGTACAATTTCAGTTTATTTCAAAATACCATTATATGGGATAACACTATTTTCTTGTCTATTTGGTGGAAGGCTATAGACCTCTTTCTGGTGTTCATTTGACTGATTTTCCATGAAAATGGTGAGCTATTTAGGTGCTGTTTTGATAGGTATTCTGAAATACTTATTTAAGACTTATAAAATATAATTTTGTGTTTGGATGACTATTTATTCATAGCAATTTTAGGGCTAAAGTTTTGCTAATGGAGCGGTCATAAGTGTGAGAACAGTAGGAAGGAAATATATAGGAGTTTTTCATAATCGTGGCTGTACACCATGGATTTATCTTTAACCCATACTTGTTTACCCTCCCTAGGTATTACACATATGGGGCTCTACAAATTGATACTATTACAGATGATATTGTGCTAATTGTTGAAACGAATAATGGAGTCAACCAACAACTGGATCTATTGAGAAGAATGTAGGTAAATTGAAATTAGACGAGATTGTGGTGCCTATATGCGGACAACTAAGATATCTAGACGCAGTCATGATAAAGTAGATGAAAATGTAACTGAGAGAACTAGAACATAATGGTTGAAGAGGAGGAGTGCGACATGTGTACTATGTGATAGAAAGATAACTAACAAGGTGAAAGATAATTTTTATAAAATGGTAGTGAGAGAAACAAAAGTTATATAGGAGCAAAAGTGGGCCTTTGAGTTCTTGTATCCACAAGATGGATGGGTGTACCTTTATGTAAGATTGGACAAGATTAGAAGGATTATATTTGACAAAAGGGTGCAAGTAACACACTTAAAGGATAAATGAGAGAGGGTTTCTTTATATAGTTTGGCCGTGTATTACGTAGATCTCCACGTGCACTCTTCTAGTTGTGACATTATGATGATCAAATATGCTAATTGGGATGAGGTATATGTAAAAATCCTATGGAAGATAATTGTCTCAAAAGACTTACAATTCTCAAAATTATTATGAGTTCAGGTAACAATAGAAAACAACGTAAGTTAAAGATCCATAGATGTGATAACAATGGAATTAAGCTTACTTGTTGTTTTTACACTAAGATTAGGTCCGGCATTTGCCAAGTCTTTTTACTATGATTAGAGACTTGTCGGTGTAGGGATAAGTGTGATATTTAGAGAACCCCTAATCTTAAGTCAAATTGTCTATTACTCCCTCCGTCCCACTTTATGAGGCAATGGTTGACTCGGCACGGAGTATAAGAAAGAAAAGAAGACTTTTGAAACTTGTTGTCTAAAAGAAACCATAGATATTTGTGTGGCTGTAAATCAATTCATTAAGGGTAAAGTATAAATACTAAAGATAAATTATTTCTAAATAAGGAAAGGTGACATTCTTTTTGGGACTAACTAAAAAGGAAAGAGGGCCACATAAATTGGAATGGAGGGAGTAGCAAAGTAGTGGTGGAATGAGACAGCCGTATAAAGCATAATAGCTACAGAGGAACCCAACTTGCATCCAAATGAGGTGTAGTTGATTGATTAAACTCTCGGTTTTCTCTGCACATTGTTCACCCGTTCTTTCTCTGCTTTTATGCAATTGCACCATGAACTATGTTGATGGGCCATAGAGTTTCTTAACTTCTTATATGCTTCACTTGAAGAATGGAAGTTTTTATAGTTCTCCACCTGTTGAGGATCCATTCAAACATTGACGTGATCATGTTTCATCCCTTAACAGCTTATTTAATGGGTGGTAATTTTGTTTCAATCAGCATCAAGTTGTCCTTTCAGTATTACCTATCAAAAAAAAAAAGGTTGTCCTTTTAGTATTTAACTTAGATGGTGGAAATGTTGCTTGTAAGATCTATCCTTGGCAATATCCTGGATCAGTATGCTTATATTGAGATGTTTTTTTGTTTTTGTTTTGTAGATTATCTATACAACTGTTTGTTTAGCTGATGTCCCAAGCGAGCCTTCTGATTTTTTCCCTCTTTCTGTTCATTATCAAGAACGTTTTTCAGCAGCTGGTCGGACGAGGTGGGTCTAGTAAAACTTGCTTCTATTCATTCACTTCCGCTTAGCACCACTCCTTTGCCTTTTCCTTTTTAGTCTATACCATGTACTTGTTCTTACTAATTTTGCATTTTCCAGTGGGGGATTTTTTAAACGAGAAGGGAGGACAAAAGATCATGAGGTACTATGTGATTCTGGTCTTGAAATTTTGTATTTGCTCGTAAGCTTCTGCCTAGATTCCAGATAGAAGTACAATTTTTAATTGATAAAAGATGTGCTTTTGCACATATACTGCTGCTTGGGATTAACTTCTAGAGTAATTGCACTTGAATTCACAGTTGCATATACGTTTTTGAAACAGGTGGATATGAATCTCTAGGAAGTTGTGTTACCAATTGTTAGTTTACAGATATGTATAGTGTAGTCTTGTCCCACATTGGAAGAGGAGTAATATCTCCTTGTAGTGTATAGCTATAAATAGGGATCTCTTGTATTGTATTTATCATCCAATATCAATAACATATTTTCTCCCGTGCCTTCTCACATGGTATCAGAGCATTAGTGAGAAAAGATAGCTGTGCGTCATTCCAGCGTTAACCGGGAAGAAAGAACTTAGTCATCGTGCAATTTTTCCGGTGACCTAAGGCTTGTCTAAGTGAAAGTCACTTTCTGTCGGTGTTGTGCTAAAACCAACACCACCACGAGGTAGAT
This sequence comes from Nicotiana tabacum, assembly GCF_000715075.1. Taxonomy (NCBI): domain Eukaryota; kingdom Viridiplantae; phylum Streptophyta; class Magnoliopsida; order Solanales; family Solanaceae; genus Nicotiana; species Nicotiana tabacum. The sequence goes on from NC_134098.1 coordinate 30,301,257, forward strand.
CACCCTCCGACGACCAACCCCTGAAATTTTATCCGGCAGAAAAGCCGCCACGCGCCGGCAACAACTTTTCCGGCGAGGGTTCTGGCCACTTTCCGGCCATTTTTTCGCGAAGCTTCTTCAGGACAGTGTGCTCTCCTCAAAATTCCGAGCCTACCCGTCTAATTCAAATCAAATTCCGACTACTTTTATATTTTTCCGGCGTGAACAGTGACCTTTCCGGCCATTTTTTGAAAACATTTCTTCTAGACAGCTTGCTCGCAAAGGAATTCCGTGTCTATCCATCCTGGTTACGACAAATTCCGGCAACTTTGAAATTTTCCGGCGAGCTACAGTGTTTCCGGCACAAAACAGTATTCTGTTTTCCTGATGTAAATAGTGTTTTTCAAGCTATTTCTTCAGTTTTCTCACAGGAGTTACTTATTTTCACTATTTAAAGTTAACCCTACTACTACAAATTGTAGCAACATGGGAACCAATGCTTTGAATAGTCGGATGGTTTCTTTAGCAGAGTATATTGAGTTCCTTCAGTATAAAGCATGTAAGCAGACATCTTCTGAGATAACTTCTGTTGTTCAAACAGGTAATAGCGTGACTTGTTTCTCCCAATCTTCATCCTCGGAGTCTTGGGTCATTGATTCAGGTGCATCAGATCATATTTCTGGTAACAAATCTCTTTTCACTACTATTTCGTATTCTCAATCTCTTCCAAAAGTCACAATGGCCAATGGGTCTCAAACCATGGCAACTGCAATAGGTCAAGCAAGCCCACTTCCTTCCTTACCTTTAGATTCGGTCCTTTATGTTCCCAATAGTCCTTTTAATCTCATAGCTGTTAGTCGCTTAGCCAAATCACTTAAATGCGTTGTTTTATTTCTTGATGACCATGTTTTTATACAGGAACGCAATACGGGGCAGATCATTGGTACCAGGCGTGAATCAAACAGACTTTTTTACCTTATCCTTGCTAAATCACATGGACTTACATCTTGTCTTCCTTCTACAACTTGTCATGTTACTGATTCACCAGATTTATTACATAAACGGTTGGGACATCCCAGTTTGTCAAAACTTCAGAAAATGGTATCTGGTTTATCTCACTTGTCAGCTCTAGAGTGTGAGTCATGTCAGCTCGGTAAGCATACCCGCTCCCATTTCCCTCGACGTCTTGATAATCGAGCAGAGTCACCTTTTAATTTAATCCATTCAGATGTTTGGGGTCCTAGTCGGGTCAGTTTTACCTTGGGATTCCGCTACTTTGTCAGTTTCATTGATGATTATTCCAGGTGCACTTGGATATTTTTGATAAAAAATCGATCTGCGCTGTTTACTATTTTCCAGACCTTCTACGCTGAAATTCAAAATCAATTTGGGGTTTCTATTCACACATTTCGTAGTGATAATGCCCGAGAGTATTTGTCTTCCCCATTTCAGCAATTTATGAAATTTCATGGGATTATTCATCAAACGTCTTGTCCGTACACATCTCAACAAAATGGGGTAGCTGAAAGAAAGAATAGACATCTTATTGAAACTGCTCGTACCCTATTCATACAATCTCATGCTCCGTTGCGCTTTTGGGGGGATGCAGTTCTTACATCTTGCTATCTTATTAATCGTATGCCATCTTTAGCTATCCAGAACCAAGTTCCATTCTCTGTCATGTTTCCCCACTTACCTTTGTTCTCTCTTCCACCCCGTATCTTTGGAAGCACTTGTTTTGTCCATAACTTTACTCCAGGAACAGATAAGTTAGCTCTTCGTGCTCTTAAGTGCGTATTTCTGGGTTTCTCGAGAACACAAAAGGGGTATCGATGCTACTCTCCTGACCTCCAGCGTTACCTTATGTCCGCTGATGTTACATTCTTTAAAACCCAATCATACTTCACAGGTTCAGGTCATCACTTAGATATTTCTGAGGTACTACCAGTTTCATCTTTTGGAGATTTAGTCACTCCAGCTCCACCACCTACAGCTCCAGTTGTAGCTCCACCACCTATAGCTCCAGTTGTAGCTCCACCACCTATAGCTCCGGTTGTACCACCTACATCTCCGGTTGTAGCTCCAGTTCCTCCACATAATCCAGTTCAACCTTCTGCAGCTTCACCACTCTTGACTTATCATCGTCGTCCACATCCAGCATCAGGCCCAGGTAATTCACGCCCCGCATCAGATTCTGCACCTACTGCAGACTTGTCTCCTCTTAGTCAACCAATTGCACTCCGCAAAGGTGTACGATCCACACTTAATCCTAATCCCCACTATGTCGGTTTAAGTTATCATCGTCTGTCGTCACCTCATTATGCCTTTATATCTTCTTTGTCCACTGTTTCTATCCCTAAGTCTACAGGTGAGGCACTATCTCATCCAGGATGGCGACATGCTATGTTTGACGAGATGTCTGCTTTACATGCGAGTGACACTTGGGAGCTTGTTCCTCTTCCTGCAGGTAAGTCTACTGTTGGTTGTCGTTGGGTTTATGCAGTCAAAGTCGGCCCAGATGGCCAGGTTGATCGGCTTAAGGCTCGTCTTGTTGCAAAAGGATATACTCAGATTTTTGGGCTTGATTATAGTGATACTTTCTCTCCCGTGGCTAAAGTAGCATCTGTTCGTCTCTTTTTGTCCATGGCTGCTGTACGTCATTGGCCTCTTTATCAGTTAGACATTAAGAATGCTTTTCTCCACGGTGATCTTGAGGAAGAAGTTTATATGGAGCAACCACCTGGTTTTATTGCTCAGGGGGAGTTTAATGGTTGTGTGTGCAGATTGCGCATGTCACTATATGGTTTGAAACAGTCCCCTCGAGCTTGGTTTGGTAAGTTCAGCACAATTATTCAGGAGTTCGGCATGACTCGTAGTGAGGCTGATCACTCTGTGTTTTATCGGCATTCTGCTCCTAATCTGTGTATTTATCTAATGGTTTATGTTGATGATATTGTTATTACTGGTAATGATCAGGATGGTATTACTAATCTGAAGCAACATCTCTTTCAGCACTTCCAGACTAAGGATCTGGGAAGATTGAAGCATTTTCTAGGTATTGAGGTCGTTCAGTCTAGCTCAGGTATTGTTATTTCACAGCGGAAGTATGCCTTAGACATTCTTGAGGAGACTGGAATGATGGGTTGCAGACCTATTGACTCTCCTATGGATCCGAATGCTAAGCTTCTGCCTGGACAGGGGAGCCTCTTAGAGACCCAACGAGATATAGGAGGTTGGTTGGCAAATTGAATTACCTCACAGTGACTAGACCTGACATTTCTTTTCCGGTGAGTGTTGTAAGTCAGTTTATGGATTCTCCCTGTGATAGTCACTGGGATGCAGTTCGCATTCTTCGGCATATAAAGTCAGCTCAAGGCAAATGATTACTATTCGAGGATCGAGGCCACGATCAGATTGTTGGGTACACAGATGCTTGGGCAGGATCACCTTTTGATAGACGTTCTACGTCTGGATATTGTGTTCTAGTAGGAGGTAATTTGGTCTCGTGGAAGAGCAAGAAACAAAATGTAGTTGCTCGATCTAGCGCCGAAGCCGAATATCGGGCCATGGCTATGGCGACGTGTGAGTTAGTTTGGGTCAAGCAGTTGCTCAATGAGTTAAAGTTCGGAGAATTCAGCAAGATGGAGCTAGTGTGTGATAGTCAAGCTGCTCTTCATATTGCGTCAAATCTGGTGTTCCATGAGAGGACTAAACACATTGAGATCGACTCTCACTTTGTCAGAGAAAAAATACTTTCAGGAGATATTGTTACAAAGTTTGTAAAGTCGAATGATCAACTAGCAAATATTTTCACTAAGTCTCTTACTGGTTCTCGTATTAGTTACATGTGTAACAAGCTCGGTACATATGATGTGTATGCACCGGCTTGAGGGGGAGTGTTAGTTTAATATAGTGTAGTCTTGTCCCACATTGGAAGAGGAGTAATATCTCCTTGTAGTGTATAGCTATAAATAGGGACCTCTTGTATTGTATTTATCATCCAATATCAATAACATATTTTCTCCCGTGGCTTCTCACACCAATGATCTATACAAAATTATCCAACCATGCCATGTATGTAAAAGGAAATGAAGAATCTCGAATAGATGCTCTCTGGTAGTTGGCTGTTTTGTTATGGCAAAAATGCTTTATTAGTGTTAATTTCCACCAAGAGAGAGTTACTTTTCTCGTCAAAGTACATGAGATGTTGTTTGTGAATAATATGATTATGGGCTAAAATAAGTCTGGAATATGCAAAGACTAGCACCTGGTTTCTGATATTCAATTTAATAGATATTGCATACCTTTTGGTTACCAAAATAGATATTGTGTAAGTTTAACTGAGTAATGATTACCTTAATTACATATAATTAAGTTGGCTTTGATGCTGAATTCACTTTCAGGGATCAAAGAAATATACACAGTTTCTTGTCCTCCAGGTCCAAACTCTCATATGTTTCAGATTTTTGGATATTTATGAGAACATCTTTTCGAATGCAGAAATTTTATCATTGTTTTGCATGAATACCAATGATTGAATGTCGTTTAGAACAAGTTGATCTTATGTTTGAGGGCTCCTTTAGAAAATGTGATAATATCACTTGTTAAAATTGCAACAAAAGGCAAATGCAAGGGAACATCAAATCTCATATTTTTGGATACTGGGAGACTGCCAAATTTACATAATTTGCAGCTGTCAGCTCCTTTATAAAAACCTATAATGAGGTCCCAACCTCGATAACTGTGGGACCTCATTAAACTTAGATTAGCCTTTATAAATGGTCACTTCCATTGAAACAACCACAGCTGCGTCATGCAGCTTAGAATGAAGACATTTGATACTTTAATTCTAGTTCGTCTGATAAACAGGCCATCCTGCAAACGTCCCGTCTTTCCAATCACACGCTTACGTAGTCAACAAATAAGGATAGTAAGTTTTTTGAGGTTGCTAAATGGCAAGTCTTGTGAGATTCTTAGGTTTACTTCGCAAATCTTTTAATAGAGTAAATCACATGCTTCTTCTCTCAGGGATTTGGGTTTAGCAAATAAACTGGTTACAGTTTAAAAGGGTCTCCTGTGAATCTGGTACTTTAGGTCATCTAAATTTCCACTTTTAGCCTGTTCTGAAATGGACAGATGTGAGTATCCTGTGTAGATGTTCATTCTTTGTCTTACAGACATTTCTCTTGTTTCTGCTGCATTTGGTCCTTCCAAATGATTATACATGTGGATTGACTAGTTATTTATAACCAAGTAAGCTACAATTCATTTTCTTTTATCTTAGCCTGTTCTGAAATGGACAGATGTGAGTATCCTGTGTAGATGTTCATTCTTTGTCTTCAGACATTTCTCTTGTTTCTGCTGCATTTGGTCCTTCCAAATGATTATACATGTGGATTGACTAGTTATTTATAACCAAGTAAGCTACAATTCATTTTCTTTTATCTCGTCCTTGTGCTATGATATCATGATGGTCTGTCAGACATTTTGTGTGTTAAGAATCTTGGTTCTTGATACTCTATAGCATTTTGAGATAAAGCAATAGGCTTAACTACACTATGACGGTCCAGATTGTTCTGAAATGGTCAGTAGTGCAGATAGAGTGAGTGTTATTCTAGGCATTTTCAAGACCAAGGTATATGTTCTGTGGGATGGGTTAGTTCTCTTAGTTTTCTTTTGCGCAAAGCTATATTGCTTGTTGCACAACTTTCTGTTGTAGTTACCTTGTGTCTTATGAATTTCGGATGATTCTAAGCTTTGATTGGCATATCGGTCTGAGATGAGCTGAAATGGAGCAACATGATCAGTGAGGACTCATATAGCCATTCCTAACTTGCTTGGAATTTAGGCATAGTAGTAGTTCCCTATCGATCACATCTCAGTTACATTACAGTTCAAAACCTTTTCTTTCAACTTAGTTGGGTCTTGAAATAATCACTGAGTAATTTAAGCTTAGCATGCGGCGATGAGAAAGGTAATTGAATAAAAAACTTAGCTGCATTTCACTGATTCCCTTTTGACTATGGGTGGGAAATTTTATTCATAGTCAGAAAGAAAACTTTCGATGTAAACAAAGATGGGCCATCAAATTGATAGAGATGGATTGGAGGCAGAAAAACTTCATGACAATCATCCATATTAGTCAAAATATTCTGATGTGCATATGCCAGGTGATGAGATATGCTTTAGAAGGTGTAGGAGAGATTTGCAGGAAATGGTAGTACACCAGGCGTATGAATACTCAAGTGATAGAATTTGAACAGCAAAGGATGGTATATAAAGACAGCCGCTGTCAAGGAAAAAGAAAGAGTGACACATCAGATGGCAATAAGTACTACTTTGGTCGGGATTTTCCAAAACAACCACCCAATCAATAGCCTGAGATGCTACGACAAACGAGTCTCTTGTTGACGATGAGATCACCATGTGATAAGGTGGTGTAGCAGGAGGTGCAACAAGTCATGGTAAGCGAGGGAACAAGTCATCCACTGTTGGTATAATAAATTTAGCCAAGACTTAGTCATGCATGGAGTCAAAATCCAATTGAAGCTCAACAAGTGTAAGGACTAAAAACATCTTCTATCATTACTCCACTTGTCTGTGGAGATGGGCATCAACTCATTAAATTGCTCCATCATTGTTCAATACCATATAAAGAGACCACAATCATTCATCTACTACTGTGGGGTGCTTCACATAACCTTGGATCTAACTCAACCTGAAAGCTAGTTCATGATGTGAGGATTGCTCAGGAACATATAAGGAGACAAACAACCCATCCTCTACCAATGTGGGATCCTAAACACCCCCTTACGCCCAGGCTTGCCAACTGGAGCATGGACAATATAATATGGGGGCCCAACATAGAGAAAAAACAATAACAAGGATGAGCCTCACTCTGGTACCATGTTAAAAAATGGACCTTAGCTGCCTAAGTCAACTCAAAAGCTAGCTCATGGGGTGATAATTTCTCAAGACGATACCGAGTGCTTAGAGTGATTTTAGTTGGGGGAAAGGCGGGAAGAAAAAGTCCGAGGTTAAGAACGCATCCATCCACCAATATGGGTTTCTCAAAAACAAACACCTTGTCGTTTATACCATAACTGAACAGAAGAAAACTATGATAATTAGTTTGTGCTACCTATCAAGTTTCTGTGGTAATCATAAGACTCGAATTACTAGGTCCCCATTTTGGAACCGAAAACATCAACTACGAGTGACATTAGATGAGCTTGAGAGATGTCTTTAGTAAAGAGGCATAATAAGCTGGTTAGAGTATGTTAACCATTAGGAGCTATAAAAAAAAGTCGCTAGAAAGTTGACGTACTGAAAGCACTCAAAATCTTGTTGGAAATCAGAAGGATAGAGATACAGCCTTGTAAGCCTGCACTCTCTGCAGTCAGGATTCGGGTGCTTCTCTCGTTAGCCAGCTCGGCTATATGTTGACGATGTGAGCTACTAGGCTACTTCAGGTGCTTCCCGACAACAATGGGGTTTTCTCCAAATTCATCTCCATTGTACTTATGCAACTCATTAACACCCAAAATCAGTGTGAAACCAATAATTAAGCTAAGTTGGGCATATTCGACAGGAAATATAACCAAAGAGCTGTAACAATGCAAGTAAATTACTATCAAACATACATAAATATGCCCAACATCAGTGATGTAACCTATTCTTAAGTAGGAAAGAATATCAAGGTCACATAATTATACAAACAATAATCTCCCAAATTAATTTCTAGTGATGCTTTTTTTTATTTATTAAGTATTAATTCCTACTGATTCCAATTGATATATAACATATTTTCTAATAATATCACAATATTCTTACCAATAACAATATAATATTTAAAAGTTGGGCTGCAAAAATTTTTAGATGTCTTTTGACTGGTTTCTCCTCTGGCCTCTTCCAATTTATTAGTAAAAGATACCCTTATATCTATAAAGTATTGGATCTTACTGAGAAGGTCAGAGTATCTGAAAGGTCCGTGACAAAATCATATATCATGTCTTACAAACTAGACCGTGATTTACAACACATCTGATTTCAGTTGCAATGCTGACTGCTATAGGATGGATTTTGAGAAAACTTTGTCATTTTGTGAAAAAGGAGGAGAGATGGTGGAGGGTATGTACTATGTCCTTGCTGAAGAGAATATTAATGTGTGTGCAAGAGCCTTTGGAGTTGGTAATCCTGTCAATCTTTCTAAGATTGTGATAACCTGAAAGACGACATTTCTATCCATAGGAACTGAATGCTTTTTTCTTGGATGCCATTGCTAAACCACAGCTAATATTTTATGTTATACGAGGTCTCAATACTGTTGTCTGTATTGAAATGTCTTGCTTCTTGCAGGTTCTCATTTGTAGATTGATTGATAGGCCTTTACGTCCAACCATGCTTAAGGGATTCTACCATGAAACCCAAGTACTTTCTTGGGTAAGCTCATATGCTTTCTTGCAACCATCCTCTTAATATTTGTTGATGTTCCTTTGATAGTGTATCTGCTCGAATGTCTTGATGTGGCCTTTTAAGTTGCACTATCATTGTAACTTTGAAGGTATTAAGTTATGACGGTTTGCATCCACCAGATGCCTTGGCAGTTACGGCTGCTGGAATTGCTATGTAAGAAAATTCCCTTGATGCTCTTCCATTCCTACGCTAGTAAAGGCTGGTTTACTGATGGTAATTTGAGGCAATTTCTTTCAAGTTGTGCAACAGGGCTTTGTCAGAAGTACCAAGTTCAGAAGTTATAGCAGGAGTTCGAATTGGTCTTATTGGTGATAAGTTCATTGTGAATCCAACCATTCAGGAAATGGAAAACTCGAAGTTGGATTTGCTACTAGCAGGCACAAACAATGCAATATTGATGATTGAGGTAGATTTTCTATCTAGTAAAAGCTTCATGATAAATGAGAGAGCATAAAAATTGAATATTCTTCTACCCAAGGAGCGTAGAGTGGTACCAGTTACGATCCATTCTATCTAAGTGTTCAGTATGATGCGAGCCTAGACAGTGGTACAGGAGATGAGCAACCTGCTTTCCGTAGGTCATAAATGCACTTTCAAAATGTAATGCATAAAATCCAAAAATATTTGAATGGTTAACAAATAGCATACTATGAAATTGTCAGGCAGTTGCTGTGTGCATGAAATATTCTACTAACACTATGATCAGTTGTTTTTCTTTTTATGATATAGATGCCACTTGCCCATAGTAGTTAGTGTCATCAAATTCAGTACTAATTAATCTTGTTGTTACAGGGGTATTGTGATTTTCTTCCGGAGGACAAGTTGCTTGAAGCTGTAGAAGTTGGGCAGGTTTTTATCTTAAATTTATGTTACTCTTCTAAGTCCAATTTATAGTTATCCTAGTTTGGTCCAATCAAAGTTATTTTTAATCTACTCAGTTTCTAGTAAGAGGCGCTCAAGTAGTAGTTGCTTGGAATAAAATGTTTATTCGTGTCTATGCTCTTAATTATTTGTCACGCCTTACAGCATGCTGTAATTTCACATTACTGTGAGGGTCCTCTTTTCCTTTTTTGCTCCTGAAATCATTTTCAATCATCCCTGTTTGGACTAATGGAAGCATGGCTATGATTCGGGCCTATGATCTTTTAGTATGTTATTGTAGTTATAATCATCCTTGTAATCTGAAAAATCTTTAGCCGATGCTCTATCGGAAATAACCTCTTTGCCCTCCCAGGATGAAGGTAAGGTCTGCGTACACACTATCCTCCTCAGATTCCAGAATTGCTGCTGCTAAATCTGCTTGAAATCTGAAAAATCTTTAGCCGATGCTCTATCGGAAATAACCTCTTTGCCCTCAGGATGAGGGTAAGGTCTGCGTACACACTATACTCTTCAGATTCCAGAATTGCTGCTGCTAAATCTGCTTGAAAACACTTATTATTTTGGCAGTATTTGAGAAGTATTATTCATCCTGCCAGTTCTACATGTTACAAGACCCATTGTCTCTGATGCCATATGTACAAGATTTATTGATTCAGGATGTTTTAACACTTAGTGCAACTACTAAGTAAACAGAGAATAAATTGTAGTTGTTTCTTGCTTGTATGGGAGAAAATTAAACAGTTTGAACAGAGAATAAAATAGACTTCTATCTATTTTTACTCATTTACTGAAATGATGGGTGTTTTATGGCTGTTCACTGGCTTGACAGAATGTGGGAAAATGTAGAAACAGCAAGGAATGATCAGAGATTAAGAGAACTAACTAGGGAACAAGAATGGAAGGAGAGGAAATAAGGGGGCCGAGGGATCACTTGAACATACGTTTTATAAATTCAGCTTGGTCCCAAGTATAAAGATTAGTGCCTATATAGGGAAAAGTTGAAACAAAACCATATCTAAATTGGTAATCTTAGGAGCTCTTTGTCGATTTGTGAGTAATTTCAAGATTACATTTATTTTGACATTATCTTGATGCAGTAATGAACAAACTTGAATGCAAGATTTTCAGGTGACCATCCCTGCTGCTTGAAATAAAGAAACAATCCAAATAATGGACAACTGTTAGGACAACTCTAAAAACTCACAAACTACCCATATTACTTGAGCAACATGGTTTTTAACTCCATTTTAGGCTTTCCAAGGCCACATTTCTTTTCTGGCCAGCATATTCCCAGTGATACAGATATGTTATCATTGCCAAACTTTGTAATTCAGGAGGTGTAGTGGGTGGCACTTAACCTTGGCTGAAATATTCACTTGGAAACGGCTTTCTGAAACTCAATCATCCCAAGCCTTTTCATGCCTCATAGTGACTAGTCATTGCCTAGCCTACACTAAATCCTTCAGTAACATCTTTTGCTTTTAGTCTCCTAATTGCCTGTTATCAGCCCTTTAAGATGCTATGCAGTAATATCACTGGTCTACAACGAGAGAGGAAGGCTAATCTGTTTTTCAAGTGATGTTCTGAAAATCATGCCATGGACCCATTTTCATCGGTTCATTTGTAAATTATCCTTTTACTTCTCTCTCTTACAGTTGAAATTTTGCTTTGCTTCTAGTATAGATGATTTAGCAGTAAACAGTGATTTTTTTACATTTATATGATAAATACCAGTTAACAAAATGTAACTGAAGAAGTTGCAGCAAGTAAGCCATTTTCTTTTCAACTTTGTCTTATCAGGATGCTGTGCGGGGTATCTGCAAGGAGGTGGAAGCTTTAGTGCAAAAATGTGGAAAGCCAAAAATGCTTGATGCAATCAAATTACCTCCTAAAGAGCTGTATAAGCTAGTCGAAGTATGTATGATCTCTTTAATAATGAAACATACCACCTACTAAGTGTTGTTTATTTCTGTCCTACAACATCTAAAGTATATAAATAGGACAGTTATGCATCTCATCAACATTCTTGTCCAAACTGATGGGTTGGGGTCCTCTGCATTAAGCACACTCGAGAGAGTGCCTAACGTGTCTTCTCCATTATCTTTGTCAATTCTTCTGCCAGAAATAGGAGAAGGAATAAATATATTAGTCGTATGATGATAATGGAATACAAGGCACTCCTATTTGAAGGCATGAGATACAATGAGGGACTTACTTCATACTGGCATGATGACTTACTTCATACTAAGACTTAACACTATTCTAACCGATGAGGACTTATTTCAAACCAAAACTTACCACTATTCTGACATTAATTCTTTGCATTCTAACGTGCCCTGTCAAACCCAAAGTGAGGAAACCTGCTTAAGGTTGAAAATTTGGCTGAATAAACCCTGGTCATCAGAATCTTGTCAGAAAAGTTTGCTATTGGAAAATGGTGGGAAAGAGCCGTGTCGCTGCCCGAACAGTCACCAAAAATAGGCGTGGTGTGACTGGAACAGTGATGTGAAAAAGGTGCTGATCCATTGGAATGGATCGCAAAGAGACACGATACTGTCCAAAAGGTCGTTGAAGAGAGGCATTGGGTGAAGTGCGATGTCACTGAAGAAAGGAAGGTGCCAATCGCCTGAAAGACAAGAGGGGCATCTTTCGCCAAAAGAGCAGAGAAAATAAAGAAAAATATTACACGGGCAAACGACATAAGGCATGCCCTCCAGCATGCCAAAGCTACTTAATTCTCTACCTCTACTAAGATCATACAAGCTCTGATATCATGCTGAATTGTGTGATTTTCTCACCTAAAAGTTTAAACTATTAGAATCATTTATTTATTTATTAGGTCTACAGGTCTTCTCACGAGTGGGCCTGATTTTTTTCGCTGGCTAAGCACGTGAAAATATTTGTTGGTGATGGATGGCAATCGAACTCAAACTGAGGACAGTTGCGTGCTTTCATACTGTGTGAGATAAGAGAAGCAAAGAGATATTGATTACTTGATGATAATGGAATACGAGACACCTACTTAAAGATGTGAGATGCTATCCCTGTTTAATATCTAACCAGTGTCTGACTAACTTCGTACTAAACTAGTCTTATATTTAACCCAATGAGAGACTAACTTCATACTAACATTCTGGCAGCTTCACTACACTGTCCAACAAAATGGAACAGGATTCATGGATTATGACGACTATTCCTTATTTGTCTTCTTCAGAGATCTTACTGTGTACAACAAGTCTGACAGCTTTTCATAAGAATTGCAAAATTGTCAGTATACAGTATGAGTAGCTTGTTGACACTTGATAGTTTCTCTACCCACCTTTAGATAGCAATCAGTGAGTTATCCTACAAAACATCAATGTGATGCCTCGATAAAAAAAGCGGTGGTCGGAGGTCCATAACCTTGATGTCTCTTGTTTATAAAAGTACCATAATTATTCACACAGAAAATTTGAAAACACACACCAAGTAAACTCTTGTCCAAATGCTCTCTCTGCCTTGATGTGAAAATCCAGGTTCCACTCTCCATGGACGGATCATTTGCTTTTTGAAAGGTCTCCAAAGAAAAGGAAATTATCCACACAACTGTTAGAGAAAGAGGCTTACTGTGAGCTTTTCTAAGGACGTTCCTTATTTCAAGAGAAGTGCCTCCGGTGATAGTGGAGATGATGTAGGGGCATATTGCAGAGCCGGGCCAAGTTCCCAGTGTTCGCACTCGGCTTGGTTATTGTACTTTAAGCTTGAATATCATTGGAGCCATACTGGAAGCACTAGTTCGCGTTCACATTAATTTTTCTAAAGCTCGACTCGATTCTTTTAATAAACTAGTCAATCTTAAGCTTGACAAATGCCCGGTTGTGAGCTTTTTTATAAGTTCATCTTTTTTGTTCTCCTAATTTAATTTGTAAAAAGTGAGTCACTTTATGCCAGTGTTGTAAAAAGCGAGCGCTTCCTCGCTTAAAGCGAGAAGCGAAGCGAGGCGAGGCATCTGGCGCTTCTCTTAACTGAAGCGTAGCAGATTTACAAAAGCGTTCGCTTCTCCTAGAGAAGCGATGAAGCGATGCGAAGCGAGCGCTTCTCTTTATAATTAGGCTGCCAACGTATTTAATTAAAGAGGCTGTCTTTTTTTAAAAGGCCATCGAGCCAAGATCATCAAGTTTGGTCCCAGGTATGTGATTTTTTCTTGCTCCTTTTTCTTTTTCTTTCACTGTTTCAGTGTCCAAATAGCAGCAAAATGCTGGCGAAATTTCCCCTTCAGTTCTTCTTTCTCATTCTTCTCCTCTTCTTCTTCATTTTCTTGCACTGTTTCAGTGATAAAAATGCTGAAATGCTGCCCATTTCTTCGTTTCAGTTATACTGCTCTTTTTCGTAGTTGATGAAGAAGAAGTTGAAGAAGATGACGAGCAATATAATAATGATAGTGGAATACAAGAATTTGACAATCTTGTAGAAGAATAGGATGCTCATTTTGTGCTTTAATTGATGCTACTCTTTAGTTTTTACGTTGAAGTATTGAACATTTGCTTACAGTTACATGTGTTGTCCATGCAGTATTTATTTTAATATTTTTTTTAAAATTCCGCTTCACTTCAAAAAAGCGAGCGTTTTGTTTCTCGTTTCTCGCTTTAAGCGAAAAGGGGCTCGTCGCTTTTCCTCGCTTCACACTCTTCACAACACTGCTTTATGCATTTTTTGCATAGGAGATTTAATCCATTACGCTCACAATTCCATTTCATCTAATGTCATGTCTCAGTTTTGATAACCGTGAATATCTGCATTGGCAAAATATTTGTTCACTAATCTATTTGGATGTAGTTCTCGCAGTATGTCTGACTTGCTCTTTCCATTCTTCAGATTAGCTACGCTTGCTAATATATTTCCACTAGTTTATTTATTTATAAACGATTTGTTATTCGGTTATTTGAACACTCAAGTCATTGTGATTACAGTTATATATGTGTGCTAAATTCATTTCCAGGAAATTTCTGGCAATGAGTTGGTGGAAGTGCTACAAATTAAAAACAAGATTCCAAGAAGAAAGGCATTATCATCATTGGAAGAAAATGTTATAAGCATATTGTCTGAGAAGGGTTATATCAGTACAATGGAAGCTTTTGGGTCTACTGAAACATTACCAGATTTGCTAGAGGAGGACGAGGATGAAGAAGTGGTTGTTGATGGTGAAGTTGATGAGGGTGATGTTCACATAAAGCCAGTTGCAAGGAAGACTGTCCCATTGGTATTGTCTCGACTTAATCTTTATTAATTTCTGACCTTCATCCTTTTCAAAAACACTTTTTTTGTTGATGAGTCACTCCATCCAGTCATATCAGCCACCACAACTTTTGATTGGATGGATGTGTATCACTGCTCTAAAGTAGTTTTATGCATATGCAAAGATGTACCGTCACATATACATTGGGTGACTTGATAGCTCATAGACCTCCATAACAGTTTTAACACTGATACTGAAGTTTAAATTGAAGCGCTCTATGTTTCCTTCAATACAACAACAACAACAAACCCAGTAGTTTCCCACAAGTGGGGTCTGGGGAGGGTAAGGTGTACGCAGCCTTACCCCTACCCCTACCCCTGGAAGGGCAGAGAGGCTGTTTCCAATAGACGAGAACGACTGAAAAAGAACAAGTAATTGCAACAAGTAGGAATAACAACAAGATGAAATAAGATCGAATCCAAGAATGCAGTCAAACTCTAGGTAGTAATAGCCATCTATGAATAAAAGATATCATACTAACACTAATGCTAGCGAATTGAGTAAGACAAAGAGAAACGCTCGACTACCTACGAACCTTCTACCCTAATCTTTGACCTCCACACCCTCCTGTCTAGGGCCATGTCCCCAGTCAGCTCCAACCGCGCCATATTCCGCCTAATAACTTCTCCCCAAGACTTCTTAGGCCTACCTCTACCCCTCCTGCTGCCCACCGAGGCTAACCGCTCGCACCTTCTAACTGGGGCTTCTATACTTCTCTTCTTAACATGCCCGAACCATCTCAGCCTCGCCTCCCGCATCTTATCCTCCACAGGGGCCACTCTCACCTTTTCCTGAATAACTTCATTCCTAATCTTATCCAACTGGGTTTGCCCACACATCCACCTCAACATCCTCATCTCAGCTACTTTTAGCTTCTGGGTATGAGAGTTCTTGACCGGCCAACACTCTGCTCCATACAACAAAGTCGGTCTAACTACAACCTTGTAGAACTTGCCTTTAAGTCTCAGCGGCACATTCTTATCACACAAGACACAGGAAGCGAACCTCCACTTCATCCATCCTGCTCCAATACGATGCGTGACATCTTCATCAATCTCCCCGTTACCTTGTATTATAGATTCAAGATACTTGAAATTAGCTCTCTTGGGGACGACTTGCGTATCAAGCCTCACCTCAATATCCCCTTCCTGGGTACCGTTGCTGAACTTGCACTCCACGTATTCTGTCTTGGTCCTGCTCAACTTAAAACCCTTAGACTCTAGGGTGTGCCTCCAAACTTCCAGCCTCTCGTTAACACCACCCTGTGTCTCGTCAATTAAAACTATGTCATCCGCAAATAACCTACACCATGGCACCTTACCTCAGTGTTGTCAAAGGCGCGCTTAAAGCGCGCTTAAGCCCTGAAGTGAGGCTCAAAACACGTTTAGCGCTTCTCCTCACTTTGTGTGCGCTTTAGTGTCGCATCAAAGCTCTAAGGCACACTTTTCCTTGCCAATGAGTGTAATCATGAAAAGGCGACCTTAAACAATTGATATTTCACTTTATCGTGATTTTTATTTTCAATTTCTTTGTCCATATATTTGTTATTCATGCTTATAATGATTAGTCTTGGACTACATGCATATTTTTACTTTTTCTCCCGTTGCACCTTTCTTCATTAAAGCCCACGCTTTATATACGCTTTGCGCTTAAAGCCCCAACGGACCTTAGAGCTTTTTTGCGCTTTTCGCCTTTGATAACACTGCCTCACCTTGAATGTGTCTCGTCAAAGCGTCCATCGCCAAGGAAAATAGGAATGGACTAAGAGCTGATCCCTGGTGCAACCCCATCATAACCGGAAAGTGTTCCGAGTCTCTTATGTTTCTTCTAATAAAGTAACATAATCACACATGACTGAGTTGGGGGTTTGGAGCTGCTCTTTTTTTGATGCTTCATGGTTTTCAGTGTAAGGAGGACAAGAACAATGTATCAACGTAGGCAAAGGTTTAATAGTGGCTTGTAGGACAAAAAAGAAAAGGCGGAAAGGAGCTGCAGCCTGGATGGAATTTTGTGGTTGTGTGAAAAATTATTATTTTGGCTTTTGGGAAGGAAGAAACAAAAACGGAAATACTGTTTTCTTTATGCCCTGAGCAGCTCATTAGTCTAAGTCTCATCTCCACTCGCGCCTAAAAAAACCACCAGCTTCCTTCACAATAGAGTCAATAAAGGAACATTAAGTTAACTCTATTGGATTTATGGCGGACATACTATAAATCAGGAGGATTTAAGTAGTACCCCTAATTCCAAATATTCCAGAAAATTGTAAATCTGGAAAGAGAAATAGACGATATTGATCGGATTATGACTTAAAGGTGTAAAACAATTGAATTTCCTGGCTACAAATAAAGGAACCACATCTAAATTTGAACTTCCTTTGGATTTGCCTTCATTTTGCTTCATGGAGGCATGAATCCTTATAGGATGTTTGCCCTATTAATGAACTTTGGTAATTCTACTCAACTGTCAGTTAGATGGTGGAATCTACTTCTTTCGACCCTTTTTTTTATTAAGTTAGTAATAAATATTTGGACAGACCATTTTAACAGTAAATAAGATATCATATAAGTTAAAATGTTGAGAAGTTGACAAACTTTTTACAGATTCACTCTTTTGACAAGACTAGTAGAAAGCCCGGGCCCAACTTAAACAACCTATATGTAAAAATAGCACGGGCTAGCCAGTTTTCGGGCTGATAATTGAAAAATAGTCAGCGTTTGCAAAGTCATTGAAAAATAGCTATTATTTTGCTGCAACACGGACCGGTCCAGCATAATATACTGGAGATTGGTGCACCTGTGTATGAACTTCCAGCATATTATGCTGGAACTCCAACACGCGGAAAGTTGCAGCATAATATACTGGAGATTGGAGCACCTGTGTATGAACTTCCAGCATATTATGCTGGACCGGTATATTATACTGGAACTCCAGTATATTATGCTGGAGTTCCTGTATATTATACTGAAACTCCAGTATATTATGCTAGAATATTTTTCGGATTTTGAACAGTGTTTTCGTTCAGATTTATCTTTACATGAAAAGTGGGTAAATTTCGATTACTTTTGAAATTGTGGCTATTTTTCAATTATCACTTGTAAATCTGGCTATTTTTGAATTTCTCCCAACCTATATTGTTTCCTTATACATTCTGTTACTTCTGATTCTCACCGTAACATTTTGACTTTCTCTTGTGAGAGGTCTCACTAATTTTTCAAATTCTTTGTCATGATTTTTTGTAAGTACCAAATAGAAATATAAAAAATACTACTATTATAAACAAATGTACAGTGACAATATCTGCAAGGACCCAAAAGCAAATCGCACAAAGTGTTTTATCCTTTGACTTTTAAATTTCAGTTTTCAATATCATATAAGTTCGTCAAAAAGTAGATCGAGCTGAGCGTGTTGTGAACTAAATCATCAGAAAGGAAAGACCCTGTGTCCAGAAAGTGCGAGCCTAGTTGATCCGCACGGAGTTAAAAGGAGTATCCATGAAAATATTTATGATCATTTTTATTTCAAAAATGGGTTGATAACAGTATTGCTGAAGCAGAATCAAGTGAAACTTTATTAAAATATTAGTAGATGAATAGCATAACTTATGTAAATACAAGTATTGATAATGAGCGAAGGAGCATACCAATTTACATTTGATAACTTTAGTGAATTTGGTAAAACTATATCTCAAGAAGGCTGCCCAAGATTAAGTACATGCCACCTCTATTAATATTTGCAGATGTAAGCCATTTCTTCTCAGAAAAAGTATGTAATTGTATCTCGCAAAGAACTCGTCGTATAGAGAACACATACTAACAGGAAAACTCTATCAATATGAGAAGACTATCCATAAGTACGTTAGTCAACATATTCAAAGACACTTTTTTTTTTTCCTAAATCAAGTTACAATCAGAGGACTCTTAGTTTACTGGAAAATTATACTTTTAACTCCTTTGTTTCACCTTTCACCATTCCTTCTTATTTGTACAAGACCTTTTAGTTGGCGAGTTTGTATCTTTGTGTCAAAGGAATAAGCTTTACTAACTGAACTTTTTCAATGCAGTCAAATTCGTCCATAACTTGCACTAATCAAGTGACTTATCAAAAACTCTTCTTATGTGTCAAAACAACAGCAACAACTAGTTTGAGTGTGAACTCCTTGACGGTTTTATATGAGTGTGAACTTCAGCTAACAAATGGAGCAACTATAAAGTATCCTACATAACTGATATGTCTTACGCAGAAAATTTACTTGCCAAATGAAAACATCAAGGCCATTTAACAATTGTCGTCTAATGTTTTTTTACAATACAAATGGAAAGAATGCTGGTAAGAAATAACATCTTCTGTATCTTATGCCACCGCAACAGTATCTGAAAATAAAAACACCAACTAACTTTAGTTATGGCCACTAAGAACCACTAAGCTTGGAAAGTAGGTAAGGAACCCAAATTCGATGTTTCAAAATTTCGCTCTGCAATAATAGCTGCCACGATACTTTTTGCAGTCCTGCAAATAACCTATTTATACAAAATAGTTTACACAAGCTAGTTACCTAAGATACTATGAGAAGGAAATTCAAAACATTGTTAAGAAATGGAGAGTATGTTGTCCAGATAAGGCCACATGTGCTCAAGAAATTTATCGAGTCAGTCCAGCTTCAGCAACATCTAAAGATAATAATTATGTATACATAACTAAGCAACTCTAAAGATGCAGGTTAAACATGTAACTGAATACATACACGGTCATTATCCGGACAGTAAACCCAACCAGTAATTTCAGGAAGTAATTGCTGCAAGCTTTGAGAATCTTGCTCGACCAATGGATGAATAGCAGGTCCTGATAGAGTAAATGAAAACTATTAATTGTTTTCAAAGGTGTTGATTGTGTAAAATAGAAAATATTATCTCTTCCAATGATAAAAGTGCAGAAGTGAGACATGAAATATATCAATGAGCAAGAAGGAGACATAAGTTAAATATGAGCAAAGTTCTACCGTTTCAACAACATGGCTACTAACTGACATATATTAAAGTACTCAACCTTTCATACCTTTAAGATAGTAATTAGAAATAGTAGTTTGGTCCTGAGTGTTTATTTTAATTTGATCAATTCATAGACACTCTTGTTTATACCCAACCAGAAGGGCTAACTAAACAACTCAGATTATCCAAATCTTTACTTTTGGACAAATAATGAAAAAAAATCAAAGCTCTATAATTTACAGGTTATACATTAAAGACTACAGTCTAATTATCAGTTTATTGAAGTTCAGTGAAGTCAAACTTATAAACCTTCAAACAATAGAGCCGTAGTAAAAGATCCAACACGATAGATCAACAAACTAACTTTTTTAACTATGCGCTTACCTTGAAAGAGCAAAACGGAGCAGTGAAGAACATCATCAAAGTCGTGAAGATGAACAGACAGTTTTGATCTTTATGCTCTGTGTTTCATAGAAACCCAGCTTATAGAATCACAACAAAATACGTAAAAAGAACTTTTGAAACCAATGAGCTTGAGTTTTATACCATGCAAAGGATTATACGTTATTGGCACCTACTAAACCCAAACCAATAACAAGAAGAATAAGTTTTAGTCAAGATAAAAATGAACCATTAAATAGAGTGCTTATTTCATGACCAACTGGTTCTGGAATATATGAAAAAAACAATAAATTTAGCTAAATAAGAACTACAAGATTTATTCATATTAGGTTCCTATAACCATAAGTATGTATAGCTGCAATTAAACAAATTACAAGATGACATTGAAGCGGGTAAGCAGACATGTCCAATTGGTCCACTCTACTCTCAGTTGCTATCGTTCGTCAAGTAAGAAAAATTTAAGTTTATGTTCTTGTCTCCATTATAGGATGTGGAAAGGCATTCAAGAAGGAAACCTGCAGAGGGCTACCAAGATACAAAGTTCTATACTACATGGATTAATACATCCTTAGACACATGCAGCCAGCTTTAACCCAAACTTCAATCATATTCCAAGACGAAACTTTGTCAGGTTCTCAGTTTCGAGAAGTAACAAATCCAAAGAGTATTGGCATGTGCAAATTAATATTGTGTGTAAATTTATAATTAGTATCTCTAAAGCTAACACAATGAATATTACCTTTTTCAACTAAGAACACTTTCTGAATGATCTAGGACATGCCTTTGACACTTTTAAATAATGTTGCTTCATTACAATTTTGTATTGGCATCTCTAAAGCATTGAAAGAAGTACAAAATCACACTTAATCGCAATCTGAATGCCAAAATAATGAAAGTATAATTTCTTAAACTATTATTCTTGCCTAATATTCTCTCGGCGCAGCATATTTTTTCGATTGTGCTGTAATATCTTACCATTTTGTAAGCCTGAGCTAATATCAAAGTAACAGACACAACATAGCTGGGGAAAAACTTTTTAAACCCATGTAATTACCTTGACAGAGCAAAAGTGCAGCTGACGGATGATGGCGTTACCAGTGTTGCAAGGAGATGACCAAATCGCTCAGTTTTTCAAAGAAATCCAGTAACAGATGTAACATTCGATTAATCTTTTTTGATAATCTCAGTAGAAGTCAAAATTTAAATTTTGGCGAAAAAATGTGCGAAAATCAAAAAGAAGAAAGTAGCAAAACCCAAAGAAAAACATAGAGGAAACAAAGCAAATCAAAAGGATTTACTTTGGTAGAAGAAGCTTGAGCGGCGAAGAACTATGCGTCAAAAATTGAGGAGAGAGAAAATTGTTCTTCAAACTCGGTAACGGTGATTGCCACGGCCTAGGTAGAAAATGACCAACTGAGTCTACTTCTGATCTGAATAGTTAACAACAAATAAGGACATAATAGACAATTTAAAACAAATAGCACATCAAATGACCAGAATGTCCTCGTCATAAGCAGGCGTGTTGACGGAGAGCTCTCTGCTATTCCCTCTTATTATAAGTAGTAATACTCTTAGTTTAGCTATCTCTTTAATTTCTATCTTAAATGTTGAGAAGTGACAAACTCTTACGGATTCTCTCTTAAATGTTTGGCACACAAAAAGGTGTCATGAATATTTTGTTCTCTTTGGAGTCCCCCTAGTTTTAAAACGAGGTTTTGGAAATTCCCCCCCCCCCCCCCGGAATGCCTGGGTACATGAGAGATCTCTTAACGATTATTGTGAATGTATTTGCATAATAATTGGTAAGAGACAAATTTATCATTGTATGAAGGCCTCCGTGTTTCCTCAGTAGCTCATTCTATATCACTTTAAAGAGGAAGGCTAGGAGTTAAAAGCATCCATGAAAAAAGATTTCGTGGAAGCCTAATGAGTTTGGGGTATTAATCATATTTTAAAATTTAGCATCATGCTTTTTCTTAAAAAATATAATTATATTGTTCTCTTTATATTGGTGTTATTGTCTTATTGTGGAATATTATACCTTCGTTATCCCCACCCAGAAAAGTATGTAAAAATTACCTTTGTTATGATTAATAATTTCATATAATCGGGATTTGTTTTTTTTTAATCTTAAACAAAATATAATACGACTTGGTGCTAAAAAATGAAGTTCTTGACCAAGGATCTTGGTATTGGACATTGGTATGGAATTGCATTTTGATAAATATTACTCCCTCTCTCCCATTTTATGTGGCGCCTCTTTCTTTTTTAGTCTATCTCAAAAAGGATGACATCTATCTATATTTAGAAATAATTAACTTTAAACTTCCCATTTTACCCTTGATGAGATGATTTATAGCCACAAAAATGTCTATGGCTTGTTTTAGACCGAACTTTTTTTCTTTCTTAAACTCGTGCCAAGTCAAACACTATCACATAAAATGAGATAGAGGATGTACTAATCAGTCTATGTACTATTTAAAATGAAGATAGTAATATTAATTCATGGAGGCACAGTAAAGAGAAAAACAAAGAAAAGGAAAAGTAGTGAATAACATTATTTATATGGTTAAGCTTCTTATATGTTTTGGGGTTCATAGTATTTTTTTCTTTTTTTTTCTTCTTTTTAAGCAAACTAAAAAGTCCTCTCTTTGTTTCAGCTTTTACTTGTGCCAAGTTA
The DNA here is from genome assembly GCF_000715075.1 of Nicotiana tabacum. Classification (NCBI taxonomy): domain Eukaryota; kingdom Viridiplantae; phylum Streptophyta; class Magnoliopsida; order Solanales; family Solanaceae; genus Nicotiana; species Nicotiana tabacum. Next base: position 30,323,935 of record NC_134098.1, read on the forward strand.
ATTCTAAGAAATTTGGAAATTCGAGACTTTAATAGCAATCATATGTATATAGTAAGAAATAGAATCACTACAGTTAAAGCCCATTTCTAATTTCAATTCTATTGGGATGTTCAGTTTTTATTATTAAGATCTCAACTAATATCATTCCTCAAATTTTCCCAAAAAAGGGGGAAAAAGGAGAGAAAAATTCTAAAAGTAATTTTGCCTCTAAGTATCAGTTTAGGTCTTGCATTTTATACAAGATATATCGTGATGAGTAATTGTGTCCAAAATGTTCCTATCCGAGAAATTCATCCCAATGTTCATCCTTGATAGGTGAAGCTACAACTTTCCAATCTGCTAGTGATTTTCTCTCCTCTTCCTACTTTTCCAAATGATTTTTTTTGTTTTGATGGATTGATTTTTGTTGTAATGGATACTGTGATGATAAATAAGAACAAAAAGTAAGGAGTTTAGATGATATGTATTTAGCTGGCACAAACTTTCCTCCTTTTGATGAATACAAGTCTTTTCAGAGTGACATTCTGATCATTATTCCTCAGTTGATGGCCTAATCCTAGAAAGTTATAAATTCTGATGTGTCTCCATTGGCACTGAGACCTGAGGGGTAGTGGAACTGCATACTTTCTTCGTAAATGTGGGACAGTGTAATTTGGTATTAACTTTTGCTGTTAATCTTAAAATCATGCTTTCTGCTTCTGTTTCAGCTGTTCTCTGAGGTAGATGTGAAGCTGGTATTCAAGGAAGTTACTTCCAAACTTTTGCGGAAACGAATTGTGGAGGTAAGAATTCTTTGAGACAATGTTATACAAGATCTTCTATAGATAGACTTTATACTGCTCTGTATGGCATTATTTGATTCAATTTTCATGTTACTAATCTTGGGGCGGGATAATTTCTTTGTTGCTCTATTTTCTATCTAGAATGGACCTGGACAGGTGATATAAGCTGTAAGATACATTATGATGAGGACTAAGAATACACTTGTGCTCCTTACAAAATGGTAGTTGTATTTTTGCCTTTTGAGTCGAACAACATCATAGTTGAGAAATTGTGAAATATTATCCTTTATATCATTCAATGCAATATTTGTAACTTGTAGTATTGCAGATTTGCGAAGAAGAAAGGCTTCTTTCATATATTAGTATGTTTCTACATCCCTAAGCAAAGGTACTTATACACAAGGTCCTATGACTATTTTAGGAAGGAAATAAATAACAATCAATTTACAATCAATTACAATCAATCAGAATAAAATCAAATCTTTCAGAATAATCAAGCCAGTAAATACTTCCCCTCAAGTTGGTGCAAAGATGTCGCACATGCCCAACTTGCAAACTAGTGTATAAGAAGTGTTTGTTGAGACTTTTGGTAAACACATCAACTGGCTGCTTTCTGATGACACATGAAACAAACTCAAGATACCACTCGTAACTTTTTCTTTGATGATGGATTGGATTATGTGCTATACTGATGACATGACAGCCTTGTTGTCACAGAATAAGAAAAGTTTTCCCTTTTTAGACAGTTTCAATTTCTCTAGTAACTTTAGTAACCAAAGAAGTTCATAGATACCCTGGTGCCATAACACTATATTCTGCTTCTATACTTGATCTAGCAACTACTCATTGCTTCGTATTCTCCAATTAACCAAGTTCCCTCCTACATGTGTATAATAACCGTGTATAATAACCGGATGTAGATCTTCTATCATTTAAAGATTCAGCCCAATCCGCGTCTCTATAGGCTTCTACCCGAAGGTGACCATGTTTGGAGAAAAGCAGACCTTTCTCCGGAGCAAATTTCAGATACCGCAAAATGTGAAAGAGAACTTGCATATGAGGATCACGGGGATCATGCATAAACTAACTCACCAAGTTGACTGGATAGGCTATGTCTAGTCTGGTATGAGAGAGATAAATAAGTCTTCCTACCTCTATTAACTCTCCTTATCAACTGGCTTTCCAACTCCTGTATGTAATTTGTGATCTCTTTCAATGGATGATTTTGTTGGTTTGCAACCTGTCATACCAGTTTCTTTCAAGAGATCCAGAATATACTTTTTTGAAAAATAAAGATTCCTCTTTTTGATCTAGCAACCTCAATTCCCAGGAAGTATTGCAATTTTTCTAGGTTCTTGATCTCAAATTCCTGTGCCAATAGCTTCTTCAATCGGGTCATCTTCTTTATGTCGTCTCCTGTCATTACTATGTCATCAACATAAACTATGAGAAGAGTAGTTTACCCTTTTGATGTCTTATGAAGAGGGTATGATCAGCATTGCTTTGTTAGTAGCCAAAGGAGATCATTGCTTTGCAGAATCTGTCAAATCATCTTGATTTTCTGATTTGAACTGCTATTTTCATCAAAACATCTAGAGTTCGTTTCTTTCCAAATTTTCCACCAAATACATGATAGAAGTATTACGTATTGAATTGTTAAACAATAAAACTATTAAGTATTGAATATGAGCATAGTGTTGGTCCCATGATGTTCTGTTAATTATGAGGTATTACTGAACTATATTTATAAATAAAACAGTTATATAAATATAGTAGTGTTAGCCCCTAGACGGGTCAGAACATGGGCACTTATTAAGCAGCATATTTAGGCCATAACCTATTAAATGGGTTGGGAGTGGCGGTTAGTGTTGTCATCTGCCCCATTGACAGGCCTAGGATGGGATTACTACCCGCATTTCCACAACCCCCCCCCCCCCCCCCGGGTAAGAAGGAAAAACAGGAAAGAAAAATCTGGAGCAAACACCTGTCTATGAACTCCGATACCATGCTCAGAGTTGAGTGTTTTTCATCAAACGCATTTTTCATATTCCTTTGAATTAGTTGATGTTATGCTTTGTCATTGTTTCTAACCAGAGGGACGGAGCAAAGCTGTCAAAAAAATTTCAGGAGTTAGAAATGTGTCTAGGATTTATAGGACCTGGTCTTTGCACCTGAGTATTAGTTTTTTCCATCTGAATATCTACTTGGTGTTAGGTTAGTTTATAGTTATGCTTCTCATTTTTTTCCCCTGTATTCAGAGAGGTAAGAGAAGTGATGGCAGGACCCCTCAGGAGATACGGGTAATTGACGCACGCTGTGGACTGCTTCCCAGGGCACATGGGAGTGCTCTCTTCACTCGAGGCGAAACACAGGTTTGTTCCCTCTATATTCTGTAAAATGCACAACTGAATTAGCCTATTTGCAAGCATCAGATTTGTCTTTCCTCTGAAAGTTTCTTCAGAATTTGCTCATATGATGAAAGAAAGTTCATTGACCTGATTTTTTTATGACTGATGTTCTTTTAAGCTTTAAAGTTTTTAATTTGTTTTTTGTCGGATTTACTTTTTCCTCTACTTGTTCTACTTAATTTTAGCTAAATAGTATGGTTGAGGAATTCAAACTAAAATCAGAAATATAAAGAGTTGAGATCCCAGATTTTGCAGAGGGGG